>NC_056722.1:14153927-14229513 GCF_018831695.1 Puntigrus tetrazona | reverse complement strand
TTTATTTACTCTAAAAAAAAAACACAAAATGTGGGAATGATCTGTTTTTTTTTTTCACAAAGTCGGTTGCTATCTGCTTTACTATAAAACAAACTTCTTTAATGTGAAAAAGAAGATACTTTTTATTAAACATTAATTCAGGAAATTACTCGTATCAAAATAATCCCAAAGCTGCAGTTTCTTGATTTAATATTATTTGGAATGCACACTTACTTGGAAAATATAAATAAATCCTAAAAGTCTATTTACTCATACCTATTCAACCCCACCACTGTCCTGTTTATTATTATCTTCATATCCTTATTCTATGTCCCTAAGACTTGATGATATGCTGTTCATTCAGTTTTCATACCATCAATTAGTACCCCTTTGTGTTCTGCAGGTCTGAAACAAACCTCAAGTAACTTCAGATACAAAAATTCTAGACGTAAATGATTTGCTCTGGAGGCTTTGTTGTAGTCCAAGTGTGAACTAAATGTAAGGTTCAGACACTTAATTGCAAATTACCTGAAAATCTATTATAGTGTGAATTGATATTTCATGAAACTTAATGTTTTTTTAGGACCCATATGGGTAGGATTTTAGAGTCATTTTATAATAGCCTCCAATGTAATAACAAGCATTTGTAGTAAGTAAAATATACATTAATGTAACTTTGGAAAACTTGTATATGTACTTTAAATATACTTGTAATTGCAAGTTTGTAAAATGAGATTGCAATTTTACATAATATCAAAAAACACAGTACAGTTACATACAAACTGAGTGTACTTAAATGACAAGATTATTTAAAAAATGATGCTCAAAAGTGTACTATATATATATATTCCACACAAAACTTGACTGCATTATACAGTAATGTGAACTTGTCTTGGCAGGAATGGTCTTCTTCACTGGAAGGCAGAGGAACATGGAGAGAAGTTCAGAGACTACAGCACTTTCCTGTCCACAAGTGCACAGCTTTCTTTTTTTTTTTTTGTTCCAGGGCAACCCTGTATACGTCTTGATTTTTGGCGCCCTTCACAAAATGAATATGCTCAAATTCAGCCTTTCTGAAGAGAAGCCTGGGATCATCAGGATTCATCAGGATTCTGAAAAGAAATGTATTATTCCGTCAGTAAAAGAAACTCTGGAGAGAGGATTTAAACCATAAACTTTTACATATTATATATATAACTTGTATTATTACTATTTACTATATTACTATTCCATTACATGTAAATCTTTACGAAACAGTTAATACTTCATGACAATTCAAAAAATGTTCAGCTGACAGGGATTTAAAGTATAATTTTACAGCATTCTCTCCTTAAATGTCCCATGTCCTACACCTTTTTGGAATTAGATTTTGGGAGTGTTGATATCCTTAAGAATATATATTTGTGCTATAAGTAACAAAAACCATGTCAATATTTAGTTTTTACAGCTCCTTTCTCAGGCCTGCATGTAGTTATAATATTCACGAGCCTCTCTCTTGATTGGCCTGTTTTTTCTGAGTGCCGCACGACCAGGCCAATCAAATGTAAAGATATCACAATCATGTCAGCGGTTAGCTGGATACAAAACAAAGAGAAGACTGAGGCAGCTCTTTCAAAACAGCGCAGATTGGGCTACAAACGGAGCTTAAAATATCATCTTCTTGTGATGTTGGGCATCAGAATCGACGTAATACAAGCTCAAATTAGAAATATGACCGTATACCCGATGTTACTTTGCTGTGGTAAAATACTAAAAACGCAGGGCTCTTTCCTACTAGCCACTAGGGGCCATTTAATGTTAAAGTATATTAATTAAAGTGAACATTTCTGGCCTTGGGATGTTTAAGGTTGTAATAACGATACCGGTATAGGAACTGCATCATCACATGTTTTTTTTTTTTTTTAAATATATTATTAATAATAATAATTATGAATTATTGTTATTATTATTATTATCATCATCATCATCATCATCATCACTAATTATTAAACAAACATAAGAACAATACAATATACAATGGCAACAGAAGAAGGCACAGAATAAGAAAGAAAAAGAAGTCAGTTGATTATTCCTAGTTGTTATTTCAGAATACATTGTCAGATATTCTAATTCCTAAAAGAACCAAAGAAATGTATTTTAAAACAGAGCATAGATAATGTAATGACTTTGTGAGTAGATTCATATTCCATTCTCAACATGTAATTCTCACATTCTCCATGTAATGACTTTATTAGTAAGTTTAAGGAAGGGTTCTCACCATTTTGCTGTTTTTGTAAAGAAGAGCCAGAAACCATTTATTCATTTATTCATTCATTTATTTATTTATTTTACCCACCTATTTTGGTCCCAAGTTTCTTTTTAATTGTTTTACAATGTCATTATAACAGATACTACTGGAAATGGACAATATAATTAAAATGAGCTTTTATTGGGAAATATCACATAAACAAAACAAAATGTATGTTAACTGTATGGTAGACTATTTTCCATTGATTTACAAGTGATTTATGATTCTTTAACTTCAGTACAGAACAATCTTTAAGCTGTTAAGACATCTCAACTATTAAAGAGTTTCACGAGTGTGTTTGTTGACGAACGTCTTATAAAGAATGCCCAGTAACCTACTGCTCGACTGTAACTTATAACGCATCGCTTGATAATGAAAGATGCCGGGGTTCCAGTTATAAAAGATCCCGGTCGTGATTTAGAAATGCAGACGGTAAGTGAAATTGCATCAAGGTTTGTGGCTGTGTTCGAAATGCCATACTATCTCTTAATATTGCTACAGTGTCCAGTCTTCATTCAGGTGTCAAATATTTGGAAATACTGACCTTTGTACTTGGCAATAGTGAATAACCAACCACTTATCCAGTTTCTAACAAAGCTTGTCTCTGGGTCTCCCCGCATGACCCCTGAAAAAAGGCGATAACATTATTTAAACTCAAATTAATAATTGATTAATTAAATATAACATTCATTAACCTATCTGTAAGACAGACAAATAGTTAGCCTCAAGCTAACTAGTGGTTCAGTTCCCTTAATTGGTGTTCAATGTCACTGTCAATGTTCACAAAACAAAATGAAAAATGTTATAAGATAAAAAACAAAATAAAGTGCTAAAAAGCATACAAATAATAAAAAAATATATATTGTTAAATATTAGCTTAAATATTAAGTTAGAGTATTATTATTGTTTGGTTTTTTTTTGCAATAGTGACTATAATAAAGTAAAAAAATCAATAATTAATTTATTAAACATTTAATTATCCATTTATCCAAAAATAGTGTCTATAGTTCCTTGTGTTCACAGCTGGACAGCTCGCGACTCGGTCACGGAAAATGACATGTAAGCATTCAAACTTCTTTTTTTCCTATTTAAAATCGCTTTTGAAGGTTTTGTTTCATTGTCAACTTTATCTGAACGTTAACCAGCTCAGTTACCATGACGCGTGCACGGTTCGCTAGCAAAGAAGCAAGCAGCTGATGCGCCATTATATCAACGGCAAGTGTTAAAATTAAGTGTTATACTCAACAGTTTATCAGTGACAAATTAAATAATGTTTTAGTCCCGCAAACTCTATTTTTAAACTGGGGAGACGGCTGACAGACCTTCTTCATCGTCTCTAACCGTCACTCGCGCCAAAACTCTGAAGAGAGGTAAAGCAAACACACATTCTCTGTATAACAATACGTTTAACTTTTTGTTAATCGTTATTTATTGTCCTCTTTGTCAACGTAATCTAGAACATCCGTGTGATGTTGTTCAAGTTTACTAAATCCGCCGAACGGTGAACAAGTGCCTAAGTATCGTTCATAATGCCTGTTTTGGTAACATTGGTTAACATTTGACGCTATTATTTGCTCTTCACATTGTCTACTTTTAAATCATACTAACAAATTGTTGTCATGCTTTTGAAATCAAAGGAAGTGCAAAGGCAGCGAGGGTGGTGGTGCGTCATCGACGGCAAGACGGCTGCGATACTAACATGAGCCTAAAGTGAAGTAAGTACAATTCACATTGAACAAATTTATTGGCTTTAGTGTTGTATTAGATATAATTTGTCAAGTTACAAACATTTATAAATAAAGTTCTTCAGTTTTTGCACTATTACTATTTTTAATGTTTTTGAATAAAGTGTCCTATGCTCATCAAGCCAGCATTTAATTTACCAAAAATACTAATATTCTGAAATATTACGATTCAGAACAATGGTTTTCTATTTTAAAAGTAATTTATTTGTGTAATCAAATTTGAATTTGCAGCCTCATTACTCCAGTCTTTAATGTCACATTATTCTTTAGAAATTATTCTAACAGGATGATATTTTTATCAGTGTTGTAAACAGTTATATATAAATTATTTAACTGTTATTATATTTTGTACAACTTGTGATAAATTTGAAAAAAAAAAAAAAAAATGTAAAGACTAAAATAACACCATATATCTTTAATAGAAATATTTTGCAACAACATGCGCTGCTGTTCACAAGTTTGAGGTCAGTATTTTTATTTATTTATTTATTTTATTTTTTTACAGTTCTGCTGCTGAGAGTGCTCTATGTTCTTGCTTCTACTGCCATATCCTCCATAACAGCTCCTCAAGAGAAGGAGATCTGCCACTCTTGACTTGAATCTGGGATCCAAGGTTGTGCCCTCCTCCATGAACTGTTTGATTGTTTCCATCCTTCAAGACAGAACAGTACGAGTCCCTGAATATTCCTAATGAAACCAGGTGAGAATTCCACATGATTACGCTATACACCTTGTATCTTTTATGGTCTTTGTGAAGGAGTTCTCCTCCACTTTGTCTTTATTCTACACTCGAATATATGAGCACTGACCATAGCCATGGCTTCTGATGTTCAGTCCTCTGATCTGTCCCTAGATAGACAGGAGCAAAACGTCTTGCGATCTGGAAATTTTGCAGGTTCTTTAATTAAGGTTCTTTAGTTAGTCCATTGTGGCATCAACTCTTTGAGGAGTGGGTCATCCCATTCAGTGGCCCATTTGACACATCACCTGTAGTACTATCTTTCCTAATAGGAGAAAGGAGCCAGGAATCAAACACAGATGCAACAGTTGAGAGGATTCTCGGCATGTTGCTGGTTTCTCTTCCAGAGCTACCTTAAATGAAACAGTGTCACTATTTACACTGCATTTAACTCCTAACACCATCTGGACTGGGAGTTCATCAGAACCTAGCTCCACATCCCCTGATAGGGATAGGAGCAATTTCACTTTTGCACACAAACTTCGGGCTTCTTGTACTAGTTTGATAGCTTCGTGCACTTTTTCCACACTAATGAGCCCATCATCAATGTAGAAATTACCTTTGATGAAACTGGCTGTTACAGGAAACTCTCTTTCATTTGTACTTGCAAGAGACTTCATTCCATAATTTGCACAGCCAGGAGAGGAGCTGCATTGAAAAGATTAACTTTCAGGCGATACTCCGAGTTGGTGTTGCCATTTCCCACCAAAGGAACCGTAAGTAATCTCTGTCTTTGTGGTTAGTGTGGAACCTGTGGAACATCTTTTCTACATTGCAAATAACTCTGATTAGATATTGGAGTACCCCAGTTAACCCGTTAGTGAGATCAGGTCCAGTTAACAAGTGATCATTTAATGCGGTGCTAGCAGATTTGGCAGAGCAATCGAACACAGCGCTAACTTTAATCGAACACCCCATCTTATGCACGGATGTCACTGATGCATCTTATCAAACTGCTCCTTTTACAGAGTCTACATAAGATGTTGTTTTCCTTCTGCAGCTCTCATGTATAGAAATTATTTCATTCTTGCACAATGTCATAATCATATTCTACCTCACAAACTAGAGATTATATCCTAAAAGAAAAATAATCTTAAAAATCCTAAAAAAGTCAGCTGCCCTCCCCCTTTATTGTCATCATCACCCTGTCCTTTACTCTGCACCTTTCACCAGGCTCCCTACGGGAGTGGGCGTGTCCGAGAGGAGGGGCGTGGTATTGGTATTTTTGTCGTCTTTTCTCATACACAGACTTATTGGCAAACATTTAGCATTTAGCTGCTTTCCCCACAACACCTGCAATCTACTGGGTTTGAAGCTGAAAGCACAGTGTTGACTTTATTGAACCTGTTTAAAATCCAATGAATCACTGAATTGTCTCAGTTTAACAGATTCTCAAACCAATCTTTGGCCAGTTGTTTTTCTTGGAACACCAAATAATGATTTGATTTAGATTTTTCTTTGTTTGCTTACTTTGCATTAATAATAATTAATAAGAAACATTGTTGTATCTTGTTGTATACCTGATACAATATAATAATATTGTGGTGGGAGGAGCTAACGACAGACACAGTGGGTGTGGCATCAGGCCTCGGAGAGGCTTTTTATTAATAAAAATACAAAATAATAAAGTGTCCAGGAAAAGAGTGTCCAAAATAAACGGGGAACTGGTGTCCTCGTCGTGCTGCAGGGGTGGAGCGGGGCAGTGTTCCAGGGGAAGGGTCCAGGCAAGGGGCGGAGTCCGGCGGCCACGCGCGCTCCCCTCTGGTCTGGGCCGCGAGGGCGGCGGCGGCTTCTTCCGAACGACAGTCAGAAGGGAGAAACAGCCCGGCATCCTGGCCCATCAGCGGTACGTATATGCAGTCATTGCCAGGACTACGGAGTCCGACAGCTCGCTTCTCTGGCGGCGTGGCGAGCCCCTCACGCACCCTTCCTGGACCCACAAGGACACCAGGGTGCATGCACGGGGAAAGAGACAGGTCTCTCGAGGAGAGGCGTGCTCGGCATTTAACGGCGGCGGTGACGAGGCTAGATCCAATTCAGGTGTGCCTCGTCACACGCCGCCAGGCCTGTCCAATACAACGCCCCTCTCTCTCACACGCCCACTCCCGTCGGGAGCCTGGTGAAGGGCGGCGAATAAAGGACGGGGTGATGGTGACACTCAAGGGGAGAGACAGCTGGCTCGTCATAATATGCAAATGTCTCAAACAAAGTCGAAGCAATATTTTATTAAATCATCAAAATTCACAAAACTAAAAATTTATGACAGTTCAAAAAACTAGGGAAACAAAACATAATAACATAAGCGTAAAGCCTAACTGTTACAAATACTTGGAAAGGTAAGATAAGGATGGTGAAACTGTGCTAAACGAATTCAAACGTTTTTAAATGAAATGGTTCTCGTTTTAAGAGCAGATGGTAATAAAAACAAAATATTAAGCAAACTGTTTTTGGTCATTCCCAAAACACAGATCCCCTAAAACAGCGGCATAAAAGTGTTGCTGTGGATAGAATAAAAACATTGATTTAAAAAATAACATTTAGCTAACTAACCATTGTTTAGAGACATAGCCTACGCAAAAGAAATATGTATCTGTGTATGCGCTGTTTAATGCGCAACTTTTGGTGCGATAGCGTAGTTACTGTAATAACTCTGATAGCAGAAAAAACCTGAATAGTCATTTTTTTGTGCTTGTCTTGTCTTGATGTTCTCACATCATAGACAGACAAGATAGATGCCCTAAAATAAGTATTGATTGTTTAGTTTTTAGCATTGTCATGTAGAAGGACTGTTGTTTAACTGATCAATAAAAATCAGTTCTGTTGTTGTATTTCTTTTGGGAGTGTTTGTGTACACTCACATTAACAACAAAAGTATGTGCTTTTGCAAAATAAGGAAAATAAACAGGGTGCGTGAAGATTTGTTCATCAAGATTTGACATCATTTTGTCTACTTAAACATCTTATTCAGGACCATCCAGTGTGGTTATGGCCTTATTTCAGCTACATTTTTCCCCCAAACTAACAAAGCATGCATAATGTTTTTTCGTTTTTTTATACTTTCTGCTGAATGCAAAAAAAAATTACAGGTTGGTTAATAGTATGTTATAAGTAGATGTAGTAGATAAGAAGTAGATAAGTAGATATGTATATGTATATATTATGTATATATAAATGAGGGTTGTATTGACTGTTGTTTTGCAGTGCTTGCTTTTTGGAGACACCCTAATTCTAATTTAAAAACTATTTTCCATAGTAAGGTGGTTGTGTAGAAACTTAAAAAATCTGGATATAAAAGTGAAATTTGCATAATACCATGATCTCATGTAAACTAACTGCAGCTTAATAAACCTTATTATACAATTATACAAATGAAATTATACAATGAAGAATATGCATCATTTACATTTTTGGTTTTTTATTCAACAATACTATAAACCTGTACCTACACTTCAGATTTTTTTTTTTTTTTTACTGTTTGCAATTTAGTTTTTTTTTTTCCTTTTCTGCTTTAAATACATAATAACAGTTTTAATTTTTAAAACATGATACGATACGAGCAGTTTGTGTGAGGAAAAAGAACAGTATTTATTAGGGATGGGTGATTTATTTATTTTTTTTACTGTTTGCATTTTTTTTTTCTGGTTTAGAGACATAAGTTTTATTTAAAGTTTTATTTATCAAGACATGATACGAGCAGTTTGTGCGAGGAAAAAGAACAGTTTTTCCTTTCTGCTTTAGAGACATAATGATAGTTTTAATTTTTAAGACATGATACAATACGAGCAGTTTGTGTGAGGAAAAAGAACAGTATTAGGGATGGACGATTTTTTTTTTTTTTTTTTTTTACCGTTTGCATTTTTTTTTTTTCTGGTTTAAAGACGTAATAATAGTTTTATTTATCAAGATATGATACGAGCAGTTTGTGTGAGGAAATAGAATTGTATTAGGGATAAGCGATTTTTTTTTTTTTTTTTTTTTTTACTGTTTGCAATTTAGTTTTTCTTCTCTTCTGCTTTAGAGACATAATAGTTTTAATTTTTAAGACATGATACGATACAAGCAGTTTGTGTGAGGAAAAAGAACAGTATTAGGGATTGAGGTTTTTTTTTTTTTTTTTTTTTTTGCAATTGCAATTTTTTTTTTTTTTCTGGTTTAAAGACGTAATAATAGTTTTATTTATCAAGATATGATACGAGCAGTTTGTGTGAGGAAATAGAATTGTATTAGGGATAAGCGATTTTTTTTTTTTTTTTTTTTTTTTTTTTTTTTTTACTGTTTGCAATTTAGTTTTTTTTCTTTTCTGCTTTAGAGACATAATAATAGTTTTAATTTTTAAGACATGATACGATACGAGCAGTTTGTGTGAGGAAAAAGAACAGTATTAGGGATGGACGATTTTTTTTTTTTTTTTTTTTTTTTTACCGTTTGCATTTTTTTTTTTTCTGGTTTAAAGACGTAATAATAGTTTTATTTATCAAGATATGATACGAGCAGTTTGTGTGAGGAAATAGAATTGTATTAGGGATAAGCGATTTTTTTTTTTTTTTTTTTTGTTTGTTTGCAATTTAGTTTTTTTTCTTTTCTGCTTTAGAGACATAATAATAGTTTTAATTTTTAAGACATGATACGATACGAGCAGTTTGTGTGAGGAAAAAGAACAGTATTAGGGATGGACGATTTTTTTTTTTTTTTTTTTGTTTGCAATTTTTTTTTTTTCTGGTTTAAAGACGTAATAATAGTTTTATTTATCAAGATATGATACGAGCAGTTTGTGTGAGGAAATAGAATTGTATTAGGGATAAGGATAGGTTTTTTTTTTTTTTTTTTTTTTTTTTTTACTGTTTGCAATTTTGTTTTTTTTTCTTTTCTGCTTTAGAGACATAATAATAGTTTTAATTTTTAAGACATGATACGATATGAGCAGTTTGTGTGAGGAAAAAGAACAGTATTAGGGATGGACGATTTTTTTTTTTTTTTTTACCGTTTGCATTTTTTTTTTTTTTTTGGTTTAAAGACGTAATAATAGTTTTATTTATCAAGATATGATACGAGCAGTTTGTGTGAGGAAATAGAATTGTATTAGGGATAAGCGATTTTTTTTTTTTTTTTTTTTTTTTGTTTGCAATTTAGTTTTTTTTTCTTTTCTGCTTTAGAGACATAATAATAGTTTTAATTTTTAAGACATGATACGATACGAGCAGTCTTGCGATTTGCCTATTTTAACAGCTCGTCTTTTGTTAATTGGACGACGTACACATGGGTCACAAGAGTCACCTGACATGGTGCTGGTGGAGAAAAGGCGTAGGTCAGATGATCTATCGAAGAATTAGACAGGTGGTCTGATCTTTTTTTCTCTGACATTCCTGATTTGCCTGATTTCTCATTCTTTCTTTTAACAGCTTGACTCATGTCAGTCAGGTGACATGCATGTGGGTCAAATCTGGAACTTCCTGAGCTTCGGTCAGGAGCAGTTCTGGATTCTCCGGGAGTGACCACATCGGATGGTCCAGGCAGTTGTACATGCACAATTATAACCTCACATGCTGCTGGTGGAGATGGTGACGGTGGAGAATAGCTGTCTGAGCTGACAGTCTCCATTGAACAGACATTTTCATATATGAAGTCTCCAGGATTGACAATATTATAGCTGAACATATGTGATGGTCCAGGCAAGTCTACATCTTCTCTGGAGATCTCCAAATGCGTCTCCTCACATACTGCTAGTGAAGAAAGGGCATAGGTCAGAGGATCTATAGAAGAATCAGACAGATGGTCTAATCTTCTCCTTTTTCTCTCTGGACTTGTTGATTTGCCTGATTTCTCCTTTTTTCTTTTAACAGCTCGTCTTTTGCTAATTGGAAGACGTGCAAGTTGGTCAAATCTGGAACTTCCTGAGCTTCGGTCAGGAGCAGTTCTGGATTCACCGGGAGTGACCACATCGGATGGTCTAGGCAGTTCCATATGCACAGTTGTCACCTCACATGCTGCTGGTGGAGACGGTGATGGTGGAGAAGAGCTGCGTGAGCTGCCTGAGCTTCGGTCAGAAGCAGTTCTGGACTCTCCAGGAGTGACCATATTTGGTGTTCCAGTCAGTTCTACATCTTCACTGGAGATCCCCAAATGCGTCTCCTCACATTCTGCTGTTGGAGAAGAGGCGTGGGTCTGAGAATCATTTGAAGAGTCTGACCAGTGGTCTAATCTTCTCCTTTCTCTCTCTGAGATTTTTGATTTGCCTGATTTCTCATTTCTTTTAACAGCTCGTCTTTTGTTAATTGGATGACGTGCATATGGGTGTAGTCTGGAACTGCCTGAGCTTCTGTCAGGAGAAGTTCTGGACTCTCCTGGGATGATCATATGGGATCTTCCAGGCAGTTCTACATGCACAGTTGTCACCTCACATGGTGCTGGTGGAGACGGTGATGGTGGAGACGAGCTGTCTGAGCTGACAGTCTCCATTGAACAATCATTTTCATATATGAAGTTTCCAGGATTGACAATGTTATAGCTGACCATATGTGATGGTACAGGCAGGTCTACATCTTCTCTCAAGATCTCCATATGAGTCTCCTCACATACTGCTGGTGAAGAAAGGGCATGGGTCAGAGGATCTATAGAAGAATCAGACAGATGGTCTAATTTTCTCCTTTTTCTCTCCGACGTTCTTGATTTGCCTGATTTCTCCTTCTTTCTTTTAACAGCTTGTCTTTTGCTAATTGGAAGACGTGCAAGTGGGTCAAATCTGGAACTGCCTGAGCTTCGGTCAGAAGCAGTTCTCGACTCTCCAGGAGTGATCACGTTTGGTGTTCCAGTCAGTTCTACATCTTTACTGGAGATCCCCAAATGCGTCTCCTCACATGATGCTGTTGGAGAAGAGGCGTGGGTCTGAGAATCATTTGAAGAGTCAGACCAGTGGTCTAATCTTCTCCTTTCTCTCTCTGAGATTTTTGATTTGCCTGATTTCTCATTTCTTTTAACAGCTCGTCTTTTGTTAATAGGATGACGTGCATATGGATGAAATCTGGAATTATCTGTGCTTCGTTCAGGAGAAGTTTTGGACTCTGCAGGAGTGACCATATGGAATGGTCCAAGGAGTTCTACATCTTCACTGGAGATCTCCATATGAGTCTCCTCACATACTGCTTGTGAAGAAAGGGCATGAGTCATAGGATCTATAGAAGAATCAGACAGATGGTCTAATCTTCCTTTTCTCTCTGACGTTCTTGATTTGCCTGATTTCTTCTTCTTTTTTTTAACAGCTTGTCTTTTGCTAATTGGAAGACGTGCAAGTGGGTAAAATCCGGAACTGCCTGAGCTTCGGTCAGAAGCAGTTCTGGACTCTCCAGGAGTGACCATCTTTGGTGTTCCAGTCCGTTCTACATCTTCACTGGAGATCCCCAAATGCGTGTCCTCACATGCTGCTGTTGGAAAAGAGGTGTGGGTCTGAGAATCATTTGAAGAGTCAGACCAGTGGTCTAATTTTCTCCTTTTTCTCTCTGAGATTTTTGATTTGCCTGATTTCTCATTTCTTTTAACAGCTCGTCTTTTGTTAATTGGATGATGTGCATATGGGTGTAGTCTGGAACTTCTGGAAGTTCTGGACTCTCCTGGGATGATCATATGGGATTGTCCAGGCAGTTCTGCATGCACAGTTGTCACCTCACATGCTGCTGGTGGAGACGGTGATGGTGGAGACGAGCTGTCTGAGCTTACAGTCTCCATTGAACAGACATTTTCATATATGAAGTTTCCGGGATTGACAATATTATAGCTGAACATATGTGATGGTCCAGGCAGGTCTACATATTCTCTGCAGATCTCCATATGCGTCTTCTCACATACTGCTAGAGAAGAAAGGGCATGGGTCTGAGGATCTTTTGAAGAATCAGACATATGGTCTAATCTTCTCCTTTTTCTCTCTGGACTTATTGATTTGCGTGATTTCTCCTTCTTTCTTTTAACAGCTCGTCTTTTGCCAATTGGAAGACGTGCAAGTTGGTCAAATCTGGAACTGCCTAAGCTTCGGTCAGGGGCAGTTCTGGATTCACCGGGAGTGACCACATTGGATGGTCCCTGCAGTTCTACATGCACAGTTGTCACCTCACATGCTGCTGGTGGAGACGGTGACGGTGGAGAAGAGCTGCCTGAGCTGACAGTCTCCATTGAACAGACATTTTCATATATGAAGTTTCCAGGATTGACAATATTATAGCTGACCACATGTGATGGTCCAGGCAGGTCTACATCTTCTCTGGAGATCTCCATATGCGTCTTCTCACATACTGCTAGTGAAGAAAGGGCATGGGTCAGAGGATCTTTTGAAGAATCAAACCAGTGGTCTAATCTTCTCCTTTCTCTATCTGCGATTCCTGATTTGCCTGATTTCTTCTTTTTTCTTTTAACAGCTTGTCTCATGTTAATTGGACAACATGCATATGGTTGAAATTTGGAATTACCTGTGCTTTGTTCAGAGAAGTTCTGGACTCTCCAGGACTGACCATATGGGATGGTCCAGGGAGTTCTACATCTTTACTGGAGCTCTCCATATGTGTCTCCTCACATGCTGCTGTTGGAGAAAAGGTATAGGTTAGAGGATCTTTTGAAGAATCAAACCGGTGGTCTAATCTTCTTTCTCTCTCTGGGATTCCTGATTTGCCTGATTTCTCCTTTTTTCTTTTAACAGCTCGTCTCATGTTAATTGGACAACGTGCATATGGATGAAATCTGGAATTACCTGTGCTTTGTTCAGGAGAAGTTCTGGACTCTCCAGGACTGACCACATGGGATGGTCCAATCAGTTTTTCTTCTCTGATTTTCATATGCATTTCCTCCCATGCTGATAGTGGAGTAGTTATATACATACGAGAAAAGGCATAGCAGAGAGAATCTATCAAGGAATCAGACTGGTTGTCTATTTCAGGAACTGTTGTGGACTCTGCAGGTATGACTGTGACCATATGAGATGGTTCAGGGAGTTCTACATCTTTACTGGAGATCTCCATATGTGTCTCCTCACATGCTGCTGTTGGAGAAAAGGTATAGGTTAGAGGATCTTTTGAAGAATCAAACCGGTGGTCTAATCTTCTTTCTCTCTCTTGGATTCCTGATTTGCCTGATTTCTCCTTTTTTCTTTTAACAGCTCGTCTCATGTTAATTGGACAACGTGCATATGGATGAAATCTGGAATTACCTGTGCTTTGTTCAGGAGAAGTTCTGGACTCTCCAGGACTGACCACATGGGATGGTCCAATCAGTTTTTCTTCTCTGATTTTCATATGCATTTCCTCCCATGCTGATAGAGGAGTAGTTATATACATACGAGAAAAGGCATAGCAGAGAGAATCTATCAAAGAATCAGACTGGTTGTCTAATTGAGGAACTGTTGTGGACTCTACAGGTATGACTATGACCATATGAGATGGTTCAGGCAGTTCTTCTTCGCTTGAACTGCTAGAATTCTCCCTCTTTCTTGCAACAGATTCTCTCATCTCAATCTGACAAGCTGCGTTCGGGGGGAAATTTGAGCAGAGAGGATCTTTCAAAGAATCAGACCGGTGATCAAATCTCTCTGGGCTTTCTGATCTGAAATATTTCTTAATCTTTCTTTCATAAGCTTGTCTCATCTTAATCTGATGAGCAGCACTTGAACTGAAAGAATCCATTGAATAATCAGAATTAGAGCAGAGGTCTAATATTATGCAAAGTGGTCTACTGGAACTGGTAAGATACTGGTACACCACAAATTGGTCTTTGATCTGTCTTTGCTGATAGATACTGTGAGGCTGATTTGAGCGTGCCAGTTTTATATAGAACGCTGTAGTGTCATGTGATGTCTGTCATGTGATGTCTGTGATGTCATAATTGATTTGCATACAAGAATCTGTAGAATTCCGAATGTTCCGCTTGACTGACTCTGAAGCTGTGCCTGTGTGTATTGTGCTATATGGACAATGTAATTCCGTTTTATTCTTTTTAACGTCATGATTTTGGTCATTGTTTACTTTATTTCACACATTACATTACATTTTGTGTTTCAGTGTACAAGACCAGATTTCAGAATAAAATATGTACTGCTTGTTCAACAAAAATATAATGTTGTTATGTCTGCTGAATATGAATTACATCAAATTAGAAGACAAAATAAAGGTAATTCCTTCATAAAAATATATATTTTAAGTGTCAGTGCATATTGTTTAATATGCATTTTTTAACATGCAAGTTCTATAAGCAATTCTTTCTAAAGCGGTGGATGGCTTTCATGTTTTTTTTGTGTTTTATGTATATATTTGATCTATATATTGCTCTATATAAATTTTCTGTGTATTATTTGAGCGTTTTGGTGAAGTAAGACTATGAAAGAGAGCTCAATTTAGCACACTGACTGATGTGCAGCTTTATGTGCGTATATAAGTGTTTGTGCTTTTTCATGGTTAAATGGCTATTTGCATCAGGCATGTTGTCTTTAGATATTCTCATGCATGCATGATGAGATTAATGTATGTTTCTTTACTAATCTTCTGCTATACTCAAAGCTGACTAAAAGTGATTGTAGATGGCCAATTTCGACGAACTTGATATCTTGAACCTATGATATCTTCTTCAAGGCGTAAAAAGAAACAAAAGCTCAAGCATTTTCATGGAACCTTGCAAAAGCAGATTACATAGTTTTTTGTTGTTTTATTTTACTCTAAAACACAAAATGTGGAATGATCTGTTTTTTTTTTTCTTCACAAAATGGCTGCTATCTGCTTTGCTATAAAACAAACTTTTAATGTGAAAAAGAAGATACTTTTTTATTAAACATTAATTCAGGAAATTACCTGTAATTAGGTTATTGCTTAATCAAAATAACCCAGTTGCAGTTTGATTTAATATTATTTGGAATGCACAATTTCTGAAAATATAAATAAATACCTAAAAGTCTATTTACACTAATTCAACCCACCACTGTCCTGTTTATTATTATCTTATGTCCTTATTCTATGTCTAAGACTTGATGGCTGCTGTTCATTCAGTTTTTCACCATCAGTTAGTACCCTTTGTGTTCTGCAGGTCTGAATCAAACCTCAAGTAACTCGAATACAAAAATTCCTAGACGTAAATGATTTGCCTGGAGGCTTTGTTTAGTCCAAGTGTGAACTAAATGTAAGGGTTCAGACACTTAATTGCAATTACCTGAAAATCTATTATAGTGTGAATTGATATTTCATGAACTTAATGTTTTTTTGGACCCCGCCTGGGTAGGATTTTAGAGTCATTTTTATAATAGCCTCCGAATGTAATAACAAGCATTTGTAGTAAGTAAAATATACATTAATGTAACTTTGGAAACTTGTATATGTATTTAAATATACTTGTTGTAATTGCAAGTTTGTAAAAATGAGATTGCAATTTTACATAATATCAAAAACACAGTACAGTTACATGTGCAAACTGAGTGTACTTAAATGACAAGATTATTAAAAAAATGATGTGAAAAGTGTACTATATATATATTCCACACAAAACTTGACTGCATTATACAGTAATGGACTTGTCTTGGCAGGAATGGTCTTCTTCACTGGAAGGCAGAGGAACATGGAGAGAAGTACAGAGTCTACAGCACTTTCCTGTCCACAAGTGCACAGCTTTCTTTTTTTTTTTTTTTTTTTTCCAGGGCAACCCTGTATACGTCTTGATTTTTGCGCCCTTTCACAAAAATGAATATGCTCAAATTCAGCCTTTCTGAAGAAGCCTGGGATCATCAGGATTCATCAGGATTCAGAGAGAAATGTATTACTCCGGCAGTAAAAGAAACTCTGGAGAGGGGAATTTAAACCATAAACTTTTACATATTATATATATAACTTGTATTATTACTATTTACTATATTACTATTCCATTACATGTAAATCTTTACGAAACAGTTAATACTTCACTTGACAATTCAAAAAATGTTCCAGCTGACAGGATTTAAAGTATAATTTTACAGCATTCTCTCCTTAATTGTCCCATGTCCTACACCTTTTTGGAATTACATTTTAGGTGTTGATATCCTTAAGAATATATATTTGTGCTATAAGTAACAAAAACCATGTCAATATTTAGTTTTTACAGCTCCTTTCTCAGGTCTGTCTAATTATAATATTCACGAGCCTCTCTCTTGATTGGCCTGTTTTTTCTGAGTGCCGCACGACCAGGCCAATCAAATGTAAAGATATCACAATCATGTCAGCGGTTAGCTGGATACAAAACAAAGAGAAGACTGAGGCAGCTCTTTCAAAACAGCGCAGATTGGGCTACAAACGGAGCTTAAAATATCATCTTCTTGTGATGTTGGGCATCAGAATCGACGTAATACAGGCTCAAATTAGAAATATGACCGTATACCTGATGTTACTTTGCTGTGGTAAAATACTAAAAACGCAGGGCTCTTTCTAGCCACTAGGGGCCATTTTAATGTTAAAGTATATTAATTAAAGTGAACATTTCTGGCCTTGGGATGTTTAAGGTTGTAATAACGATACCGGTATAGGAACTGCATCATCACATGTATTTTTTTTTTTTTTTAATATTATTGTTAATAATAATTATAAATTATTGTTATTATTATTATCATCATCATCATCATCACTAATTATTAGTAAACATAAGAACAATACAATATACAATGGCAACAGAAGAAGGCACAGAATAAGAAGAAAAATGAAGTCAGTTGATTATTCCTAGTTGTTATTTCAGAATACATTGTCAGATATTCTAATTCCTAAAAGAACCAAAGAAATGTATTTTAAAACAGCGCATAGATAATGTAATGACTTTATGAGTAGATTCATATTCCATTCTCAACATGTAATTCTCACATTCTCCATGTAATGACTTTATTAGTAAGTTTAAGGAAGGGTTCTCACCATTTTGCTGTTTTTGTAAAGAAGAGCCAGAAACCGTTTTTCATTCATTCATTTATTTATTTTACCCACCTATTTTGGTCCCAAGTTTCTTTTTTAATTGTTTTACAATGTCATTATAACAGATACTACTGGAAATGGACAATATAATTAAAATGAGCTTTTTATTGGGGAAATATCACATAAACAAAACAAAATGTATGTTAACTGTATGGTAGACTATTTTCCATTGATTTACAAGTGATTTATGATTCTTTAACTTCAGTACAGAACAATCTTTAAGCTGTTAAGACATCTCAACTATTAAAGAGGATACTTGATGTATTAGATATATAATTAATCTACGAAAATGTCAAAGAAAAAATTAATTAATTGTTTTATAGGCTCTCATATTTTTAACGACTTTGTATTACCCTATTGTTATCTAAAACAAACAAAAAAGTTTAAAGGAAGTTGTCTCCTAATATGGGCATTTTTTCCGGAAGCGCGCGCCCCCGCCTGCATGGACCAGAGAGTGCGCCCATCAACAAACTTTATTTGGCTGCCCTGCACGAGACTCGTAATTGCGATTTTTTTATTCGTCACATCAAGAGTTCACGAGTGTGTTTGTTGACGAACGTCTTATAAAGAATGCCCATTAACCTACTGCTCGACTGTAACTTATACTTACATCGTTTGATAATGAAAGATGGCGGGGTTCCAGTTATAAAAGATCCCGGTCGTGATTTAGAAATACAGACGGTAAGTGAAATTGCATCAAGGTTTGTGGCTGTGTTCGAAATGCCATACTATCTCTTAATATTGCTACATTGTCCAGTATGTATGATGTGCAGAGTATGCACATCCAGTAAGCTGAAGTCAGTACAGAAGCGGTGTTTGGAACCATAGATTACGAAGGGTATATACGTCTACTGTTTCTATGGGCCGCTATAGAGACTGTGAATTAAGTCGCGCCGCCATTTTGAGAAGACCACTCTCTGCTTACAAGTGGCTATGATGGAGTTGTTTTTGCAATTCTCAATGCAGCATAAATGACAAACAGTGGTGACATATCCCTTTTCTACAATCACGAAAAATCTAAAGAAAATCATAATCCTTCCCTGAACTCTATAGCGAGTGGTAACGCGATCCTTTCAAAATGGCGGACAAACAAAGCCGTTTTCCAGACGTCTACGTGGGATAACATCAGCTTCACGTAAGCCGTCTGCTATATTGTAGCAAAGTCTATTTGAGACCAGTCATGCCATTCTGCGACCATCTTTGAAACTCCCGAATCCCAAGTGTAGCTCCTATCTCTTTGTACTGGGAAACAACAGAGATTGTCTATTTTATTTAGAAGGCGGGGCTTCTTGATCGGCCATTTTAGCCTTTGCATTTTTTCCCCATTCAAAACTCTACAAGTGACACATCTTAGGTGTTCTGTAGTCTTCGATTGAAACCAGAGCCGTTTAGAAATTTCCAATGACTCTGATCAAGGGACGGCCTGGCAGCTAATTTGCCCTACTTTTTCTTTCTTTTTTTAAAATGGTTGTTTTTATTGTCTGTCCAAGGTACTAAACTGAGTATTTCAGAATTCGCCATTAAATAATAAAACTATATAAAATCAAAAATAAATTACTGAATGAGTAAAAACGAATAAATGAGAATCGGCCTTGATTTGCCTTGCAAAAAGGCTCTGAGAATCAAGTCCAGAATGGTCTGGAAGTGTCCAGATGGAGCAGAGAGGCAAAACTGTACTGTTCAGGACTTCAAGTTCAGATCAGTTCATCTGTAAATAGATTAGTTTTGTCGTTACTTACTTAAGCATTAACATAAACCGCAAGCAAATTTTTAGCAGTATACCAGTCTGAAAAATTGTTTCAAAGAGTAGGAATAGCAGGCAAATATTCAGATCATTTTATAACAGGTTTTAAAGGGGACAACAGCAACAACCCTTACCAAAATTAACATGGTTTTACTCAAAATTGAACCAAAGCCATGGTTACTTGTTAAAGTGCACTCTTAAAACAATGCCAAAAGAACCCTTTTTGTCTACATGGTTCCATAAAGAACCTTCAACATCTGGAGAACATTTCTGTCTCACAAAAGGTGCTTTGTGGCTAAAGGTAACCACAAATTAACAGTGTTTTACCATGTTATTTGTCGTAGAAAAATTTTAAAGAAAAAAAAAACATGGATACATGATATAATGTATACTTTTAGCATAGGCCTAATAATACCATAGTTATTTTACTTAGGACAAAACATGACCCATGATAATGCAAAACGTGTTCAGTTAATTTTGTTTTGTAAAGATTTATTTAAGATGTCTCATTTTTGAAAATCCAAAGTAAAAGTGAACAGAATTGCGTGAGCATGCATATGCCCGGTCTTGCGTCTTTTGCATGGATCGCTCATCCTTTTAGGCGAGAATGTAGTTGTTTAAAACTCAAATATGCGGAAGACAGTGTCTATTTAAAAGGTTGCTTTGCCGATTTTGGAGTCACAAGATCCACGTGGTGTCTTTTTGAGTATATCCAAATATATCCTAATTACGTCCTATGCTTTCAACGTCTAATGCAGAAATGTTAATTCATGCGTTTATGACCTCTGGGTTAGATTATTGTAATGCTTTATTGGGTGGTTGTTCTGTACGCTTGATAAACAAACTTCAGCTAGTCCTAAACGCAGCAGCTAGAGTCCTTACTAGAACTAGGTAGTATGATCATATTAGCCCGGTTCTGTCAACACTGCACTGGCTCCCTATCAAACATCGGATAGATTTTGAAATCTTATTAATTACCTTTAAAGCCCTGAATGGTTTAGCTCCTCAATACTTGAGTGAGCTCTTATCACATTATTATAGTCCTGCACGTTCGCTGCATTCTCAAAACTCTGTCCATTTGATAATACCTCGAACACTGGTTTTCAACCTGTGGCCATGCGCCCCAGTGGGCCGCAACGGTATTGCAGGGGGCCGCCAGTTATTATCAATAGAAATAATAATATTGCTAATGTACGTAAAAATGTGTAGTAATAATTAAATATCATAATTAATTAAATAACAAAAAATAATAATAAACTGTTACTATGCGTCACTATTCCAGGTCGTTGATTGGTTTAAAAACAACCCGCCGATTTAGGCTATGTAACATATTTTTGCTGCATACATGCCAAAACAGATGTAAACATGGATAAATGGTTGACAACGGGATCGCTGAAAAGGAAAATACTTCATCTACAAGTAAGCAGGACACAGAAAAGACTCAAAATAAACCTAAAAGAAGAAAATATAGCAGCGAGTACCTAGCGCTAGGTTTCACATGTGTGGGAGCTCAGTTACTAACCCGACACAAATAACAGGTTCATTTAAATTTTTTTTTTTGCAGTGGGCCATGAAACATATGTGTTTGGTTGTGTGGGCTGTGAGTTAAAAAAGGTTGGGAACCACTGACCTAGAATATCAAAATCAACTGCGGCTGGCAGATCCTTTTCCTATCTAGCACCTAAACTCTGACAATCTCCTAACTCTGTTCGGGAACACACTCTGTCAGTTTAAATCTAGATTAAAGACACATCTTTTTATCTTAGCCTACATATAACACATTAATACACTTTTATTATTCAAATCCATTAAAAGATTGTTAGGCTGCTTTAATTAGATCGTCTGGAACCAGGAACACTCCTCATAAAACACGATGTACTTGTGACATTGTAAAAAGCATGGCATCTACGCTAATATTAGTCTTGTTTTTTTATTCTGTTTCTCAGTTTGTATCTAGATTAGATGGTGGATCAGCACGCAGAGACTATGTTCATCAGAGACCAGAACACCTAGATGCGCCCTGTGGAGAGATCAGCAGATCCTGATGCACATACACACTAAGTCATTTACTCCATCAGTCACAGCTGCGTTTAAAAGGTTTTTTTTTTCTTCATTTTTTGTGGATGGGGTTTTGGGTCCTTGCCGCTGTCGCCTCTGGCTTGCTTTGTTGGGGGACACATAATTCAATTCTAGCGATTATCTTCGAATTGATTACAGATACTGTCTCTGCATTTAATAACGAATCGTTCAATCTCAAATACATTTATATCATTGTATTCTTCTGTTTTATACTGTTTAGTGCTTTGAAATAAAGAAAGAAATTGAAATAAAATAAAAGCACTGATTTAAGATCAATTGAATTTAAAGCAAAAAGAGATTGATTTAAAACAGTTTAAAATAAAAGAAGCAAACAGTTCGGACGCAGCACAGTGCTCATTCTGTAAATGCACAACTAAACAGATGAGTTTTGAGTCTGGATTTAAAAGTGACTAATGTTTCAGCACATCTGATCTCTTCAGGAAGCTGGTTCCAGATGCGAGCAGCATAATAACTAAAAGCAGATTCTCCTCGTTTGGTGTGAACCTTTGGTATTTCTAACTGACTTGATCCTAGTGATCTGAGTGGTCTGTTAGGTGTATAAATAGTGATCATATCTGCAATGTATTTAGGTCCTAGTCCATTGAGTGATTTATAGTTGAGTAAAAGTGCTTTAAAATCAATTCTAAATGTCACTGGAAGCCAGTGTAAGGACCTGAGGACTGGTGTGATGTGCTCTGATTTTCTGGTTCGAGTCAGGATCCTGGCAGCAGCGTTCTGGATGAGCTGCAGCTGTCTGATGGTCTTTTGGGAAGGCCAGTAAGGAGACCATTACAATAGTCCACCCTGCTGGTGATGAAGGCATGGACGAGTTTCTCCAGGTCTTGCCTGGACACAAAACATCTGATTTTTGCAATATTTTTAGGTGATAGTACGCTGATTTAGTCACTGCTTTGACATGACAGCTGAAACTAAGGTCGGTCTCTAGGATCACACCAAGATTCTTGACTTGCCTTTTGGTTGTTTGACCCCTTGAGTCAAGGTATCCAATGAACGCAATGACCTCAGTTTTCTCCTTGTTTAACTGAAGAAAATTTTGGCACATCCAACTGTTGATTTCATCAATGCATTGGCAGAGTGAGTCAATGGGGCTGTAGTCATTTGGTGATAAGGCTAGGTAAATCTGCGTGTCGTCAGCGTAGCTGTGATAGGCAATTTGATTCTTTCTCATTATTTGACTTAGTGGGAGCATATACAGGCTAAACAAGAGCGGCGCTAGAATTGAGCCTTGTGGGACTCCGCATGTCATGGACGTCCACTTAGACTTATGCTCTCCTATACTCACATAATAACCCCTCCTCTAAATATGACCTGAACCAGTTTAGAGCCATTCCAGAAAGCCGGACCCAGTTTTCCAGTCTGTCTAGAAGAATGTTATGATCGACAGTGTCAAACGCAGCACTAAGATCTAGTAGTACCAGCACTGATATTTTACCAGAATCAGAGTTTAGGCAAATATCATTTATTATCTTAACTAACGCTGTCTCTGTGCTGTGGTGCGGTCTGAAACCAGATTGAAAATTATCCAGATAACCATTTGAGTTCAAGTAGCTGTTCAGCTGATTCAGAACTACCTTTTCAATGATCTTGCCTATGACCGGAAGATTTGATATGACTCAATATGCTGTTATAAAGATTTCTCTTTTTCAGGAGGGGCTTAACAACCGCAGTTTTCAGGAGTTTTACCAGTGTTGTTGCTGCAGATGCTCTGTCTTTATCAGATGAGCTGTCATCTCAGTCACTTGTTCTTTCTTAGAACCCTGTTCTATCTCTTTGGTCTGAGTCTGTATTCAGTGGGATATGAAGGTCACATATATTGACCTACAGTTCAAGAGAAGTACATTACCAATAAGAATTACCGCTTGTTCTCAGGTCCTTCTCATCAGCTCCAGTCTATTCCACACTTCATCTGCCACTTTTGACTTGAATCTGGGATCCAAGTATGTGCCTTCCTCAAAGAACTGTCTGATGTTTCCATCCCGTAAGACAAAAACAGTATAGGTCCCTGAATATTCATAATGAAAACTAGTGAGAATTACTCTACACACCTGGTATCTTTTTGAGAGGTCATTCCAGATAGTGTCCTTGATGGTCTTTGTGAAGGAGGAGTCCTCTTCGTTAACTGTGAAGTGATACTGGAGTTTAAGACTGGCAGAATCTGACCCAAGTTTGGCCTCCTTTCAGCAGAGATGCACAGGGTTGCAGTGTAAAGTATCTTTGTAACTTTGAGAAAGTGTTCTCTGCTGTGTGTAAAATATAATCAGATGAGCTCATTGGTTCACACTAAAATGGTTACAGAGTTCTTTACCTGTCTTTCTTCCTTAATTTCTTAAGCTGGGGGTTCATGAAGGTGGCCTGGATGGCAGGGAACTGCTCCAGGAATTGTTAAAGTTGGAGTACATTTTTCTAAATATAGGTTATTAAAGGATTCCATGTTTTATAAAATTTTCTGGTTGATTGATATTTGATTTTTTTTTTCCAGTTTTTACAAAAAACATTACATCACTGAAATGTCTTAATTTAGCTATATATTTGGGAAATAAGGCCCTCAAGATATATCGGGGTCTTAAGAAGCAAGTCTAGTCCTGATTCAGAGGGCATTTGTGGGAACACATCACAGTGGGCCTGAATAAAATGTTGAACTTGAAGAAAAAAAAAATCAGACTTTTGAAGATTACATTTTTGAAGATCATCATAATTAGCAAAAATATTATCAATGTAAAAGTCTATCCCCAAGTCCTTCCATTGCTTGAAAGTAGGATCCAGCTTGGCAGCTAGAGAAATAGTCACCCAAGAAAATGCACAACATTAAGAAATTTGCTAGTGTTAATGAAGGAATGGCCCCATTATGAAACCTTTCTGGTCTTGTGAAATAATATCCGGTATTATATATTTTATTCTAGAGGCCAGTACTTTAGATAGAATTTTAACATCTACATTTAGTAAGGAAATAGGTTTTAAGAACTACAATCAAGGGCATCTTTATCTGGCTTCAGGAGAACTGTGATATGGGCCTGTGCAAGGCTTAATGGTTATTTTGATTGATCAAGAGAGTGACTGAACTTATTAAGAAGCAAAGGTGGCAATTGTGAAGAATATTTTTATAAAACCTGACGGAAACCCCTTCTACTTTGTATGGCTCTAGTTGAATCTTCTATCTCTTGAAGTTGTAGAGGTTTATCAAGATGCTTTTGTTCTGTTTTAACTTAGGGCAAGTTAACTTTAGTCAAAAATGTTGACATGAAAGTGTCATCATGTGGAAATTCTGCACTGTACGGAACTGAATAACATTTATGGAAAATAAAATTCATTTCTTAGGGATCTACTGTAGTTTGTTTTACTAATCTTTGGAATAAGCCGAGATGCTGATTGACTTTTTAACTGTTGAGCAGTGTTGCCAAGGTCGCGGTTTTCCGCACAATTGGGCTATTTTGAAAATGCAGTAGCGGGAAAAATTACGGGGTCGCGTGTTGCAGTTTTTTGGGCTAGTTTAATAAAGTACATGCAGCGCAAAAATGTTTGTTTGTAGACAAAGAAAAATAAAAGTGGAATTGCTTATAAGTGGGAATAGAGCTCCTGGGAATTAATACTTGGCAACAGCCGCTGCAACAAGCTGCTGCAATTGAGTGAACGCCTTTAACGTTAACATTACAAAGCAAGCATCACGTCAGTTACGCCAACGTCCTTGGTTATGCCCATATTTGCGGTTGTAGCATCTGTTGGTCTGTGAAAAGCAGCAGTCTGAACAAGAAGCATATATAATGGCAGGTAAATGGGGAAAATATGGAAAAAAATATCGCAAAGAATGGGAGGCAGAGAACGGATTAACGGAGTGGATCAGAAGTGTGCCAAATGACGATAAAAAGCATTCTGCAAGTATTGCAAATGTGAAATTAGAGCTCACCACAGTGATCTGTTAGCTCACGCTGCAACTGAGAAACATAAAAAAAATGCGGCTCCTTTCTCAAATGCCAGAACATTATTTGACACAGGCACATCCTTTCTAAGAAATAATGTTGCTGTGAAGGAAGCAGAGTTGAAGCTGGCTGCGCATGTTGCGTGCCACTCAAGCACATTAACTGTTGATCATTTAGGAAGTGTTGTGGAAGAAATGTCCAAGAAAGGTATTAGTTTACATCAGACAAAATACACAGCACTAATTAATTCAGTTATAGGACCAGTAGTGCATGAAGACCTTCTGGAGGATCTAGGAAGTGGACCATACTCTCTTATTGTTGACGAGAGCACTGACATCACAACCAGAAAACAACTTTGCATAGTTATCAAATCTTACAGCAAGAAGCTCTCACAAATCATTAGCACTTTTGCAGGAATGATAAATATAGATGTTGGTGATTCACTGACCATAACAAATGCTTTGTTCAAATTCCTGGATGACAACAATTTGTCCATACTGAATTACATCGGTCTTGCAACTGATGGCTGTAACAATGTGTGGAAACATTCCTCATGTTGTCTACATAAAATGTGTGTGCCATTCTCTTCAGCTCTGTGCATCCAAAGCCGTCAGCGTCCTGCCCAGAAATGTTGAGTACATGGTTTCTCAGACGTACAGTTGGTTTTCAAATGCCACCCAGCGTCTCCAAAAATATTCTGAACTGTACAAAACCATAAATGTAGGTGAAAGCCCTCTGAAGATACTGCAGCTGTCTCTGACACTAGATGGCTCGCTATTAGTGATTGTATCAACCGCATCCTTTCCCAGCACGAGGAGCTTAAGTTGCATTTCCAGCTAACAAAAGACAGTGAGAGAAGCTATGCTGCAGAATTGCTGTACCAAATGTACAGTGACACTACTAACCTGATCTACCTGAAATTCCTCCAACCAGTTGTTTTGGAGTCTAACAGACTTAATAAAATCTTTCAACTTGACAAACCTGATCCTGCAAAACTTCTAACAGAACTTCTAACATTTTACCGGTCCCTTCTTGAGCGCATAGGTATGCCGATGACATTCTAGAGCTGGCAAGACATCATGGAGTTTAACTTTTCTGATGAGAATCTTTTGCCACTTGATGCTGTAGACTTTGCGGTGCAGTTTCGTATTGCTTCCTTAGAAGCCAAGGGAATAAGTGACCAAGCTGAAAAGGACTTGAAATGCAGATGCAGGGACTACATGCCGGAGTTATCAAAGGGGATTAGGAAGAGACTTCCAGATAACATTAAACAGTTAGAGGCACTCAAATTCCTAACACCGATTCATGTTCTGTCTTCAAATAAGCCAAGAATTGATGAGCTTCCTTTTTCCCACCTATTCAAAGGAAATATAGGAAAAGCAGAGCAACAGTGGAGAGTAATTCACACTCTGGAATGGAACAATAAAAGGATGGCAAAACCGAGGACTTCTGGGTTGAAGTTTCTGCATACACAGACACTGCAGGTGATAGAAACTTTGAAGATCTTGGCAACTTTGCACTGAGTCTTCTTGCTTTGCCATTCAGCAATGCAGCAGTTGAGTGTTCATTTTCCCACGGAATGCCAATCCCAATGTCACGGATAAAAAACAAGCTACGGAACAGGCTAGAGCAGAAGTCTTTGCTAAATATAATGAGGATTCGAGCTTACATGCAAAGAAAAAGCATCTGCTGCCATGAATTTAAACCATCACCACGGATGCTTTCTCTCTTTACTGCTGAAATCTATTCAGCACCACCTGAGAAGGGTGGGGAAGAGAGCACAAAAGTCTAAAACAAAACAACCCTGAGATTGTAGATAGTTCTGTTCAAAGTTGTAATCAAAATGAGGTTGTACAGTTAGGCCACGCCAGAAAATGAAAATGATCTCAAATTCTGAGGTTCTGAAAAAGAGAAGACAAACTAGAACAAAAACATAATACAAGGGTTCAAGTTCACCTAGTAAGCATACTGGTTATAACATTTATTAATAGTCTGTGTTTATTAAGTTTGAAAGTGTATGTTAATTTGTATATTGTGTGTAAATAGAACAGCAGCAGATCTGGAGAGAAGAGCATCAGAGACAAGTGCAGAGAAGAGAAAAAAGTAAGTACTTCTGACTAGGGTCAGGAAATATCAGCGAGGACATGTTCTTGTTTATTGTTTAAGATTGTGTAAAAATACATTGCGTGTTTTAACATGGATAAGAGAAAAGGCAAAAACGAACATGTGTGTGTGTGTGTACATACACGCAATCACACACACATTTATAACACATCATATCATATCAAAATCATATCACGTTCTGTTTTTTCTGATAATAAAAAAATCATATTTTGTTTTAAGACTCAATTTTGTTCTGCTGTTGGGGCCTTAGAGTACTGACTGTCAGTTTTTCTATCTTCTTTTATCAGGAAAAAACCCTCCATGGATCCACACAACCAATTTGAGTCATATACCCAGCAAGAGTCTGAGGTACAGTTTTAGGATTGGAATGATCCAGAGCTGTATCCATCACACAATTCAAATCCCCCCAAAAAACATGATGGTAAGTGTTTAAATCTTGTAACAAAGAAAATATTTATGTCATAAAATTAACGCCATTGCTGTATGGTGCATAGACGTTGACCAAGACTATTGGCTTACTGAAAAGATGGCTAGAGCTTGGGGATCTGAAATTGTTTCAGATGCAGTACATTTTACTTTCTTATGGATTATGATGACTGCACTTCTAGCCCTATGGTCCAAGCTAGAGCGGTAAAGCTGGCCAACCCAAGTTTTTCTGAGTAGGTTATGATTGTCCATACGCAAGTGTGTTTCCTGTAGAAAGGATATTTCTCTTAATATGCGTAAATATGCAAAGTTCTTTTCACTGCTCCATGTAACCCTCTAACATTCCACCTAACAAAGCGTACTGCTGACCCTCCAGAACTTTTAATCTTATTGTCCAAATCTGCCATCATTTATCAATAACTGTCTGTATACCCAAATATTGTACCCACAATAGAAAGCATCCTCTGTCTGTGCTGTGATTGGGGACAGGGGTTAAAAAACTACATCTAAGGATACATTCTGATTAAAAAAACTGTCTAGATTTATCAGTTGAACAAAGACAAACCGCAGCTCACAACAGTCTTTCAGCTGCTGATAGTTTTGTGCTTCATTTTGTCCCAGTGCTCCCAAGTAATCAGTTAAAACACAAGAAGCTGAATCTAGTATACAAACAAGCGTATACTAACAACATGTAGCACTAGTAGTCAATACAGTACTACAAAATAACCTGTGATAAATGTGAAATTCTTTGAAGAATAAAAGAACACCATTTATTTTTAAGAGAAATATTTTGCAACAACATGCACTACGGTTCAAAAGTTTGGGGTCAGTTTTTTTTTTTTTTTTTTTTTTTAAGAATATTAATACATTTATTTAGCAAGGAAGTTAAACAAATGTAAAAGTGATAGTCAAGACATCACTGTATACTTTGAAAATCCTGCTGCCACTGATTCAATCAATCAATCAATGCTGTATAAAGTAGCACAGGTTCCAGAAAAATATTAAGTAGCACAATTGTTTCTAACTGTCCTGTTTTTGGACTCTTTTTCGTTTTTTTGTCTTTTGCCATGTGCTCTGTGTGCCCTACCTTCCATTCCTGTTAATTGTATCATCGTCTTCAGCTGTTTCTTGTTAATTTAGTCAATTGCCTTGTGTATTTATTCCCTGTGTGTTTCAGCTCCGTTTGTCCGATCTCGTCTGTGTTTTATGTGGTTTAGTTTCTCTGCCTGTTTACCTTATATTCTCGCCGTCGAGTGCTCATTCACGCTGAACCACACTCGTGATACTAGCACTGACAATAACCAAATATTAAATCAGCACGTTAGTATGATTTTTGAAGGATTGTGTGACACTTAAAAATGGAGTAAAGGTTGATGAAAATTCAGTTATGTGGAGGCTTAACGAGCAGATTTCATGAACTTGAGAGACGTCTTTCAAAAACATGAAACTAGTAATGTGTCTAATAGTAATGTAATGTGTGACTTTTGGCCAGTACATCCTCTCGCTTTCAACTGTTTCCACCAAATTTATTAATATGTGATCAATATCAAAAGCAGCAGTCAGTATCTGGCCTGGCCATTAGCAGCTTTAAGTATTTCATCTTGAGGTTCTCAAACACATCTGGGTGTTCATATGTGGTTTGGCTCTGCAGGACGATGAGCTGCCCTTCCTAATTTCCTGAAGCACTGGCTTATATGTCTTGCATTATAGATGGTGACTTTCTTAAAGACAAATGGAAAAAAGCAATTATTTAACTTAATGCGCAATATTTAAAAACAACAGTATTATTGTTTACTAAGTGATGAAAAATGCTTATTGTTAAGTTTTGTGAACTACTCCATTTAACTGTTACCATACAGCTTTCAAGTTTACAGTATACAGTTCTATTATGAGTTATATTACTCACTGAATTCATCTGCTGACAAGATAGCTTTGAACTCATGTTTAATTATTGGCCACAAAACAGTAATAAAAGCTTGCCATTTTCACTCAACAACAATCAAAACGTTAATGTAAAGAAATGCAAATAATCAAAATGACATTTCCTTACCCGACTGGAGATGTGCGCAGCTCCAAGATTTGCTAGTTAGTACTTTGCCTGCACTGCCGCGATCCAGGCGTGTTTGTTGGAAATCTAATGGATTTAAGTTCTGATTATATATGAATTAACAGTAGTTCCAGGCCAGTAGGAGCACCCAACCATGCAACAACAAGGATCTCATTTTAAATTTGACATTTATAAACAGCAGGATTAAACAAATTATCGCGATCGTGTTGTGCATAAGGTGCCGGCCGCCGTATATTTTGAATGCACTTGAACACTAACCGAAACGTCAAAGGACCAAAGATGTCACTTCCTAAATGGAACAAATAGTTGTTGAAATGGTCTATAGACAGCAACACAACTGACATGTTCCCGGACCCAGAAACATAGCAAGGACTTTGTTAAAACAGCCCATGTGACATTAGTGGCTCAGTTTAAATCTTAGTAATCTAGGAGAATACTTTTGTGCGCAAAAAAAGCAAAAACAAAAAATAATGACTTTATTGAACAATTCTTCTCTAAATTGCACCTTCCACAATTACCAAGAAGTTTTTGCTTTTTCAGGAGACAGACAAGCCTGCTCCTGACTGATAATGTCCCGACAGTGGATAATGTACGCTCTGAGGGTGTGGATGATGCTTGCCAGGGCTCGACCAAAGATATTTTTTATTTTTTTTATCCCTTTATTATGCAACACTATTTAATACATTTTCACTTAGGAGCACATGCGCTCCTTCTGAAAAATGTAAGTGTCAAGCCCTGCTTGCACACAGAGATACCTTGAACAATCATAATCTATAAGGAGTCCGACTTTACAATCCAGCAGCATTGGGATTTTTTGAGATATTTCATACAGATGATTCCACTTTCTAGCAGTTGAAACTGATGTTCACTAATGTGAACATTAGTGATGAATGCATTAGCCCTTGAGCGCTCAGTCTCTCTAGATGGCTTTTCTTCAGTGAACTTCAGAGCATTAAAGGATGTTACAGGGTTGCACGCTTTTTCTGCTTCTTGTGCCACAAAATTAGCTTGAAAGCAGGGTATTCCTCAAATTGCCTCAGCTGTATTGTAACATGCCGATTCCAATGAGATATCAGCCAATCAGGTAGTTTTTGTAGCATTTTCTGATTCTCTTTGTAGTCGTTTAACAGAAGCCCTTTGGTGTGTGGCTTGGTTTTAGTTCTGACAGTGAATTTTTCAAAACTTGACACTTTCAAGGCAATTCAGTCTTAAAAACTTGAAAGCTTGATACCCAGGCCTAGCTGCCATTATAATTTCCATTCAATTCTCATATTAATGTTGTCATTAAAATCATTTTAGCTTAAATGACATCTTGTTAAAACAATATTTTCTGATAATATTTGATGTCATAAAATCAACGTTTTTATAAGGGAAAATAAATCAATATCAATATGTATTGCACTATAATTATTTTCAATAACGGTGATATGATTTTTAAGCACATTTCTAATATTTCAATATACAATTAATTACCAGTGCTTCTCATACAGTGATTTACTTGTCATTTGACTTTGTTGACTAAACATGAGCACTCTAACTTTCAAAATTAAAATGTGGCCCAAGTGTTTATAAAAATGTTTCTCTGAAGGGAACCAACTCTCTTCAGAAAAGTTTGAAGACATGTTCAGGTTTCAAGTAGCGTTCATGAGCGGAGCTGATTTGATTACAGCCATTACTGGTGAAACCGCTATCAGCCCGTGCTACCAGTCAAACGCTTTTGAACAGTAAGATTTTTCAAATTCTTTTGTCTCACCGAGCCTGCATTTATTTGATTCAAAGTACAGCAGAAATGTAAAAAAATATTTTTACTATTTAAAATTGTATTGTATTTGAATATATTTTATACTGTAATTTATTTCAGTGATCAAAGCTGATTGATTTTCAGCATCATTACTCCAGTCTTCACTGTCATGTGATCCTTCAGAAACTCACTCCCAGCGGTTCAGAGACCTCACTCTAATATGCTGCTGATCAATATTTAAAACATCCAAAGATCACAATTCATTTGAAAAAAAAAAACAAAAAAAAAAAAACTTTTCCAACATTCACTAGTCCATTCAAAAGCTAGGAGTCAGTATATTTTTGGAAGACGTTTTGGGAAGAACTTTTGAATTAATACTTTTATTTATCAAGAGTGCATAAAATTATTTAAAAGTGATGATAAGGCATTTATAATGTTAAAAGATTTCTATTTCAAATAAATAGTTTTCATATCTATATCTGAATTATATCGCATTGATTAAAAATAAGAAATATATTGTGCTGTATATTTTTGCCATATTGTCCAGCCCTAGATTTTTTTCTGTTATAGAAGATAGGGTTAGATGTGACTGAGTTAAGGAATTGTCCGCTGCTGTCGCCAAAGTCCTTAGATAGACAAGGATCTGCATGTTGTAACTACAGATCAAATACAGGGTTTTAAATTACTTTAAATGTCAAAATTATTGTAGAGTCATGTTTATAAAGATTAATCTCCTAACCGTCTACTCTTGTACGCTTTATTACTCATTTTATATTTTTATCAAATTAAATTAAATAATTAAAAGGATTAAACCAGGTTTCCTACTCTTTCATGAACACCAGTGATTTAAGGACTTTTAAAGCACTATTTATTTTATATCAGGCACCTATCAAATTCACACCCAAGAAAAAAAAAATCTTACAGTACTTAACATTTACATTAAAAATGTCAGTGAAATTGGTTGTGGTTCCATAAATTTAGACCATTTGGAGCAGTCTTGTTTTAAGGATTTTAAGTTTGTTAAAGTCAATGTTCACACTGGTAATATTTCAAATATTTCACAATTTCTCAGATATTGATAAAAATATATATTCTTTCATCAAACTGGTTTTGCTGTAGCATAATTCTTTTTAAGGTGGCGGCAGTTCACTGAGTTTATCATTGAATCACTCCTTCAATTGATTCATTGGAATGGCTGATTCATTCAGCAATGAAGCAAGTGATTCAGTGGGTAACTGAAACAGATTTGATTACAACTGCGCATTACAATAAACAACACTGTGTTTGAATGAAGAAGCATAGCTGCTTAGCTGTGACTTTGTTTGCAGCTACTTTCACAAAAATAGAGCAAAATCAGAAAAGTCGCTTAATATTAATTTCCTGTTATGAACACATTTACAAACTTGCTTCATAATCACTGAAAGCTGTTCCTCTGAGTTCATTGCAATCTCACAAAGTTCCGTTATAATCAATGAAGCTCTCTACATATGCACAGTAAATCTGTCAAATCATGTCTACACTTTGTTATAATGAGAGTTTTGTACAAACACGCCAGTGTTTGGAGTGGATTAACATTGTATTTAATCAGCAGTTATGTTTGTCTGCAAAACGCTTTAAAGCTTCCCTTAGTGCAAACCTTGAAATTACACAATGAAGAATATGCATCATTTTATTTTTATTTTTGTTTATTCAACAATACTGCAAACCTGTACATGCACTTGAGTTTTTTTCTTTTCTATAAAATATGATAATAGTTTTATTTATCAAACATTTAACATTATAGTCACGTTTGTACTGTATTGTGTTAATTTTATGTTTGTATGCCTTTTATTTGTTCGATTTTACTGTCTCTGAGCACTCTGTCAGCTTTCACTGTGACAAAGGCCCTCATTAAGATTTTCATTTATTACAATTTTATTTCTTGTGGCTCACTTTGGCCTGATTCAGCATGTTGCTTTTGTCACCACTAGTTGGTTGGTGTCAGTTTGGTGTGTCCTGGACTTTCGAGTGGAACACTAAAAACCTCATTTTACTTTTTTTATTCATTTAATTTTTTTTTAAATTTGTGAAAGCTTTTTTTTAGCCTCTCTCATGTCTTTTTCTTTTGCTTTGCAGGTCTTCATAGACACTCTTTCAGACTGTAAGCTGAAGGATTGAGTGACACAATCCACTAGTCTTTTGGTCTGATCTCCCTGATTTCTCCTTCTTTCTTTTAACAGCTCGTGTAATGTTAATCGGATGACATGCATATGGGTGTAATCTGGAATTGCCTGAGCTTTGGTCAGGAGAAAAGGCGTGGGTCTGAGGATCATTTGATCATTTGATTTGACCACTGTCTAATCTTCTCTTTTTCTCTCTGGGATTTTTGATTTGCCTGATTTCTTTTTCTTTTAACAGCTCGTCTTTTGTTAATTGGATGACGTGCATATGGGTGTAGTCTGGAACTGCCTGAGCTTCTGTCAGGAGCAGTGCTGGACTCTCCTGGGATGACCATATGGGATTGCCCAGGCAGTTGTACATCTTGACTGGAGATCTCCATATATGTCTCCTCACATGCATCTGTTGGAGAAAAGTTATAGGTTAGAGGATGTTTTGAAAAATTAGAACGATGGTCTAATCTTCTCCTTTCTCTTTCTGGGATTCCTGATTTGCCTGATTTCTCCTTCTTTCTTTTAACAGCTCATCTCATGTAAATTGGACAACATGTATATGGATGAAATCTGGAATTACCTGTGCTTAGTTCAGGAGAAGTTCTGGACTCTCCAGGAGTGACCGTATGTGGTGGTCCAGACAGTTCTACATCGTCACTGGAGATCTCCATATGTGTCTCTTCACATGCTGCTGTTGGAGAAAAGGTATAGGTCAGAGGATGTTTTGAAGAATGAGACTGGTGGTCTAATCTTCTCCTTTTTCTCTCAGACGTTCTTGATTTACCTGATTTCTCCTTCTTTCTTTTAACAGCTCGTCTTTTGCTAATTGGATGACGTGCATATGGGTGTAGTCTGGAACTGCCTGAGCTTCTGTCAGGAGCAGTTCTGCACTCTCCAGGAGTGACCGTATGTGGTGGTCCAGACAGTTCTACATCTTCACTGGAGATATCCATATGCGTCTCCTCACATGCTGCTGTTGGAGAAGAGGCTTGGGTCTGAGGATCATTTGAAGAGTTAGACCAGTGGTCTAATCTTCTCTTTTCTCTCTCTGGGATTCCTGATTTGCCTGATTTCTCCTTCTTTCTTTTAACAGCTCGTCTTTTGCTAATTGGATGACGTGCATATGGGTGCAGTCTGGAACTGCCTGAGCTTCTGTCAGGAGCAGTTCTGGACTTTCCAGAAGTGACCGTATGTGGTGGTCCAGGCAGTTCTACATCTTCACTGGAGATATCCATATGCGTCTCCTCACATGCTGCTGTTGGAGAAGAGGCTTGGGTCTGAGGATCATTTGAAGAGTTAGACCAGTGGTCTAATCTTCTCCTTTCTCTCTCTGGGATTCCTGATTTGCCTGATTTCTCCTTCTTTCTTTTAACAGCTCGTCTTTTGCTAATTGGATGACGTGCGTATGGGTGTGGTCTGGAACTGCCTGAGCTTCGGTCAGAAGCAGTTCTGGATTCTCTGGGAGTGACCATATCGGATGGTCCAGGCAGTTGTACATGCACAGTTGTCACCTCACATGCTGCTGGTGGAGACGGTGACGGTGGAGAAGAGCTGTCTGAGCTGACAGTCTCCATTGAACAGATATTTTCATATATGATGTTTCCAGGTTTGACAATATTATAGCTGACTATATGTGATGATCCAGGCAGGTCTACATCTTCTCTACAGATCTCCATATGCGTCTCCTCACATACTGCTGGTGAAGAAAGGGCATGGGTCAGCGGATCTATAGAAGAATCAGACAGATTGGCTAACCTTCTCCTTTTTCCCTCTGACGTTCTTGATTTACCTGATTTCTCCTTCTTTCTTTTAACAGCTCGTCTTTTGTTAAATGGAAGACGTGCAAGTGGGTCAAATCTGGAACTGCCTAAGCTTCGGTCAGGGGCAGTTCTGGATTCACCGGAGTGACCACATCGGATGGTCTAGGCAGTTCCATATGCACAGTTGTCACCTCACATGCTGCTGGTGGAGACGGTGACGGTGGAGAAGAGCTGCGTGAGCTGCCTGAGCTTCGGTCAGAAGCAGTTCTGGACTCTCCAGGAGTGACCATATTTGGTGTTCCAGTCAGTTCTACATCTTCACTGGAGATCCCCAAATGCGTCTCCTCACATGCTGCTGTTGGAGAAGAGGCGTGGGTCTGAGAATCATTTGAAGAGTCAGACCAGTGGTCTAATCTTCTCCTTTCTTTCTCTGAGATTTTTGATTTGCCTGATTTCTCATTTCTTTTAACAGCTCGTCTTTTGTTAATTGGATGACGTGCATATGGGTGTAGTCTGGAACTGCCTGAGCTTCTGTCAGGAGAAGTTCTGGACTCTCCTGGGATGATCATATGGGATTGTCCAGGCTGTTCTACATGCACAGTTGCCACCTCACATGGTGCTGGTGGAGACGGTGTTGGTGGAGACGAGCAGTCTGAGCTGACAGTCTCCATTGAACAATCATTTTCATATATGAAGTTTCCAGGATTGACAATATTATAGCTGACCATATGTGATGGTACAGGCAGGTCTACATCTTCTCTCAAGATCTCAATATGAGTCTCCTCACATACTGCTGGTGAAGAAAGGGCATGGGTCAGAGGATCTATAGAAGAATCAGACAGATGGTCTAATATTCTCCTTTTTCTCTCCGACGTTCTTGATTTGCCTGATTTCTCCTTCTTTCTTTTAACAGCTTGTCTTTTTGCTAATTGGAAGACGTGCAAGTGGGTCAAATCTGGTACTGCCTGAGTTTCGGTCAGAAGCAGTTCTGGACTCTCCAGGAATGACCATATTTGGTGGTCCAGTCAGTTCTACATCTTCACTGGAGATCCCCAAATGCGTCTCCTGACATGCTGCTGTTGGAGAAGAGGCGTGGGTCTGAGGATCATTTGAAAAGTCGGACCAGTGGTCTAATCTTCTCCTTTCTTTCTCTGGGATTCCTGATTTGCCTGATTTCTCATTTCTTTTAACAGCTCGTCTTTTGTTAATTGTACAACGTACATATGGATGAAATCTGTAGTTATCTGTGCTTCGTTTAGAGAAGTTTTGGACTCTGCAGGACTGACCATATGGAATGGTCCAGGAGTTCTACATCTTCACTGGAGATCTCCATATGAGTCTCCTCACATACTGCTGGTGAAGAAAGGGCATGGGTCAGAGGATCTATAGAAGAATCAGACAGATGGTCTAATATTCTCCTTTTCTCTCTGACATTCTTGATTTGCCTGATTTCTCCTTCTTTCTTTTAACAGCTTGTCTTTTGCTAATTGGAAGACGTGCAATTGGGTCAAATCTGAACTGCCTGAGCTTCGGTCAGAAGCAGTTCTCGACTCTCCAGGAGTGACCACATTTGGTGTTCCAGTCAGTTCTACATCTTTACTGGAGATCCCCAAATGCGTCTCCTCACATGATGCTGTTGGAGAAGAGGCGTGGGTCTGAGGATCATTTGAAAAGTCGGACCATTGGTCTAATCTTCTCCTTTCTCTCTCTGGGATTCCTGATTTGCCTGATTTCTCATTTCTTTTAACAGCTCGTCTTTTGTTAATTGTACAACGTACATATGGATGAAATCTGGAGTTATCTGTGCTTCGTTTAGAGAGAGTTTTGGACTCTGCAGGACTGACCATATGGAATGGTCCAGGGAGTTCTACATCTTCACTGGAGATCTCCATGTGAGTCTCCTCACATACTGCTGGTGAAGAAAGGGCATGGGTCAGAGGATCTATAGAAGAATCAGACAGATGGTCTAATATTCTCCTTTTTCTCTCTGACATTCTTGATTTGCCTGATTTCTCCTTCTTTCTTTTAACAGCTTGTCTTTTGCTAATTGGAAGACGTGCAAGTGGGTCAAATCTGGAACTGCCTGAGCTTCGGTCAAAAGCAGTTCTCGACTCTCCAGGAGTGACCACATTTGGTGTTCCAGTCAGTTCTACATCTTTACTGGAGATCCCCAAATGCGTCTCCTCACATGATGCTGTTGGAGAAGAGGCGTGGGTCTGAGAATCATTTGAAGAGTCAGACCAGTGGTCTAATCTTCTCCTTTCTCTCTCTGAGATTTTTGATTTGCCTGATTTCTCATTTCTTTTAACAGCTCGTCTTTTGTTAATTGGATGACGTGCATATGGGTGTAGTCTGGAACTGCCTGAGCTTCTGTCAGGAGAAGTTTTGGACTCTGCAGGACTGACCATATGGAATGGTCCAGGAGTTCTACATCTTCACTGGAGATCTCCATATGAGTCTCCTCACATACTGCTGGTGAAGAAAGGGCATGGGTCAGAGGATCTATAGAAGAATCAGACAGATGGTCTAATATTCTCCTTTTTCTCTCTGACATTCTTGATTTGCCTGATTTCTCCTTCTTTCTTTTAACAGCTTGTCTTTTGCTAATTGGAAGACGTGCAAGTGGGTCAAATCTGGAACTGCCTGAGCTTCGGTCAGAAGCAGTTCTCGACTCTCCAGGAGTGACCACATTTGGTGTTCCAGTCAGTTCTACATCTTTACTGGAGATCCCCAAATGCGTCTCCTCACATGATGCTGTTGGAGAAGAGGCGTGGGTCTGAGAATCATTTGAAGAGTCAGACCAGTGGTCTAATCTTCTCCTTTCTCTCTCTGAGATTTTTGATTTGCCTGATTTCTCATTTCTTTTAACAGCTCGTCTTTTGTTAATTGGATGACGTGCATATGGGTGTAGTCTGGAACTGCCTGAGCTTCTGTCAGGAGAAGTTTTGGACTCTGCAGGACTGACCATATGGAATGGTCCAGGAGTTCTACATCTTCACTGGAGATCTCCATATGAGTCTCCTCACATACTGCTGGTGAAGAAAGGGCATGGGTCAGAGGATCTATAGAAGAATCAGACAGATGGTCTAATATTCTCCTTTTTCTCTCTGACATTCTTGATTTGCCTGATTTCTCCTTCTTTCTTTTAACAGCTTGTCTTTTGCTAATTGGAAGACGTGCAAGTGGGTCAAATCTGGAACTGCCTGAGCTTCGGTCAGAAGCAGTTCTCGACTCTCCAGGAGTGACCACATTTGGTGTTCCAGTCAGTTCTACATCTTTACTGGAGATCCCCAAATGCGTCTCCTCACATGATGCTGTTGGAGAAGAGGCGTGGGTCTGAGAATCATTTGAAGAGTCAGACCAGTGGTCTAATCTTCTCCTTTCTCTCTCTGAGATTTTTGATTTGCCTGATTTCTCATTTCTTTTTTTAACAGCTCGTCTTTTGTTAATTGGATGACGTGCATATGGGTGTAGTCTGGAACTTCTGGAAGTTCTGGACTCTCCTGGGATGATCATATGGGATTGTCCAGGCAGTTCTGCATGCACAGTTGTCACCTCACATGCTGCTGGTGGAGACGGTGATGGTGGAGACGAGCTGTCTGAGCTGACAGTCTCCACTGAACAGACATTTTCATATATGAAGTTTCCGGGATTGACAATATTATAGCTGAACATATGTGATGGTCCAGGCAGGTCTACATATTCTCTGCAGATCTCCATATGCGTCTTCTCACCTACTGCTAATGAAGAAAGGGCATGGGTCAGAGGATCTTTTGAAAAATCAAACCGATGGTCTAATCTTCTTTCTCTCTCTGGGATTCCTGATTTGCCTGATTTCTCCTTTTTTCTTTTAACAGCTCGTCTCATGTTAATTGGACAACGTGCATATGGATGAAATTTGGAATTACCTGTGCTTTGTTCAGGAGAAGTTCTGGACTCTCCAGGACTCACCACATGGGATGGTCCAATCAGTTTTTCTTCTCTGATTTTCATATGCATTTCCTCCCATGCTGATAGTGGAGTAGTTATATACATACGAGAAAAGGCATAGCAGAGAGAATCTATCAAGGAATCAGACTGGTTGTCTATTTCAGGAACTGATGTGGACTCTGCAGGTATGACTGTGACCATATGAGATGGTTCAGGCAGTTCTACATCTTTACTGGAGATCTCCATATGTGTCTCCTCACATGCTGCTGTTGGAGAAAAGGTATAGGTTAGAGGATCTTTTGAAGAATCAAACCGGTGGTCTAATCTTCTTTCTCTCTCTGGGATTCCTGATTTGCCTGATTTCTCCTTTTTTCTTTTAACAGCTCGTCTCATGTTAATTGGACAACGTGCATATGGATGAAATCTGGAATTACCTGTGCTTTGTTCAGGAGAAGTTCTGGACTCTCCAGGACTGACCACATGGGATGGTCCAATCAGTTTTTCTTCTCTGATTTTCATATGCATTTCCTCCCATGCTGATAGTGGAGTAGTTATATACATACGAGAAAAGGCATAGCAGAGAGAATCTATCAAAGAATCAGACTGGTTGTCTAATTGAGGAACTGTTGTGGACTCTACAGGTATGACTGTGACCATATGAGATGGTTCAGGCAGTTCTTCTTCGCTTGAACTGCTAGAATTCTCCTTCTTTCTTGCAACAGATTCTCTCATCTCAATCTGACAAGCTGCGTTCGGGGGGAAATTGGAGCAGAGAGGATCTTTCAAAGAATCAGACCGGTGATCCAATCTCTCTGGGCTTTCTGATCTGAAATATTTCTTAATCTTTCTTTCATAAGCTTGTCTCATCTTAATCTGATGAGCAGCACTTGAACTGAAAGAATCCATTGAATAATCAGAATTAGAGCAGATGTCTAATATTATGCAAAGTGGTCTACTGGAACTGGTAAGATACTCGTACACCACAAATTAGTCTTTGATCTGTCTCTGCTGATAGATACTGTGAGGCTGATTTGAGCGTGCCAGTTTTATATAGAACGCTGTAGTGTCATGTGATGTCTGTCATGTGATGTCTGTGATGTCATAATTGATTTTGCATACAAGAATCTGTAGAATTCCGAATGTTCCGCTTGACTGACTCTGAAGCTGTGCCTGTGTGTATTGTGCTATATGGACAATGTAATTCCGTTTTTATTCTTTTTAACGTCATGATTTTGGTCATTGTTTACTTTATTTCACACATTACATTACATTTTGTGTTTCAGTGTACAAGACCAGATTTCGGAAATAAAATATGTACTGCTTGTTCAACAAAAATATAATGTTGTTATGTCTGCTGAATATGAATTACATCAAATTAGAAGACAAAATAAAGGTAATTCCCTTCATAAAAATATATATTTTAAGTGTCAGTGCATATTGTTTAATATGCATTTTTTAACATGCAAGTTCTATAAGCAATTCTTTCTAAAGCGGTGGATGGCTTTCATGTTTTTTTGTGTTTTATGTATATATTTGATCTATATATTGCTCTATATAAATTTTCTGTGTATTATTTGAGCATTTTGGTGAAGTAAGACTATAAAAGAGAGCTCAATTTAGCACACTGATGTGCGGCAGCTTTATGTGCGTATATAAGTGTTTGTGCTTTTTCATGGTTAAATGGCTATTTGCATCAGGCATGTTGTCTTTAGATATTCTCATGCATGCATGATGAGATTAATGTATGTTTCTTTAGTAATCTGCTGCTATAGTCAAAGCTGACTAAAAGTGATTGTAGATGGACAATTTCGATGAACTTGATATCTTGAACCTATGATATCTTCTTCAAGGCGTAAAAAGAAACAAAAGCTCAAGCATTTTCATGGAACCTTGCAAAAGCAGATTACATAGTTTTTTGTTGTTTTATTTTACTCTAAAACACAAAATGTGGAATGATCTGTTTTTTTTTTTTTTTCACAAAATGGCTGTTATCTGCTTTGCTATAAAACAAACTTTTAATGTGAAAAAGAAGATACTTTTTTATTAAACATTAATTCAGGAAATTACCTGTATCAAAATAACCCAGTTGCAGTTTGATTTAATATTATTTGGAATGCACAATTTCTGAAAATATAAATAAATACCTAAAAGTCTATTTACACTAATTCAACCCACCACTGTCCTGTTTATTATTATCTTATGTCCTTATTCTATGTCTAAGACTTGATGGCTGCTGTTCATTCAGTTTTTCACCATCAGTTAGTACCCTTTGTGTTCTGCAGGTCTGAAACAAACCTCAAGTAACTCGAATACAAAAATTCCTAGACGTAAATGATTTGCCTGGAGGCTTTGTTTAGTCCAAGTGTGAACTAAATGTAAGGGTTCAGACACTTAATTGCAATTACCTGAAAATCTATTATAGTGTGAATTGATATTTCATGAACTTAATGTTTTTTTTGGACCCGCCTGGGTAGGATTTTAGAGTCATTTTTATAATAGCCTCCGAATGTAATAACAAGCATTTGTAGTAAGTAAAATATACATTAATGTAACTTTGGAAACTTGTATATGTATTTAAATATACTTGTAATTGCAAGTTTGTAAAAATGAGATTGCAATTTTACATAATATCAAAAACACAGTACAGTTACATGCACAAACTGAGTGTACTTAAATGACAAGATTATTTAAAAAATGATGTCAAAAGTGTACTATATATATATATTCCACACAAAAATTGACTGCATTATACAGTAATGGACTTGTCTTGGCAGGAATGGTCTTCTTCACTGGAAGGCAGAGGAACATGGAGAGAAGTTCAGAGACTACAGCACTTTCCTGTCCACAAGTGCACAGCTTTCTTTTTTTTTTTTTTTTCCAGGGCAACCCTGTATACGTCTTGATTTTTGCGCCCTTCACAAAAATGAATATGCTCAAATTCAGCCTTTCTGAAGAAGCCTGGGATCATCAGGATTCATCAGGATTCTGAAAGAAATGTATTATTCCGTCAGTAAAAGAAACTCTGGAGAGGGGGATTTAAACCATAAACTTTTACATATTATATATATAACTTGTATTATTACTATTTACTATATTACTATTCCATTACATGTAAATCTTTACGAAACAGTTAATACTTCACTTGACAATTCAAAAAATGTTCCAGCTGACAGGATTTAAAGTATAATTTTACAGCATTCTCTCCTTAAATGTCCCATGTCCTACACCTTTTTGGAATTAGATTTTAGGTGTTGATATCCTTAAGAATATATATTTGTGCTATAAGTAACAAAAACCATGTCAATATTTAGTTTTTACAGCTCCTTTCTCAGGCCTGCGTAGTTATAATATTCACGAGCCTCTCTCTTGATTGGCCTGTTTTTTCTGAGTGCCGCACGACCAGGCCAATCAAATGTAAAGATATCACAATCATGTCAGCGGTTAGCTGGATACAAAACAAAGAGAAGACTGAGGCAGCTCTTTCAAAACAGCGCAGATTGGGCTACAAACGGAGCTTAAAATATCATCTTCTTGTGATGTTGGGCATCAGAATCGACGTAATACAAGCTCAAATTAGAAATATGACCGTATACCCGATGTTACTTTGCTGTGGTAAAATACTAAAAAACGCAGGGCTCTTTCTAGCCACTAGGGGGCCATTTTAATGTTAAAGTATATTAATTAAAGTGAACATTTCTGGCCTTGGGATGTTTAAGGTTGTAATAACGATACCGGTATAGGAACTGCATCATCACATGTTTTTTTTGTTTTTTTTTTTTTTTTATATTATTGTTAATAATAATTATGAATTATTGTTGTTATTATTATTATCATCATCATCATCATCATCATCATCACTAATTATTAGTAAACATAAGAACAATACAATATACAATGGCAACAGAAGAAGGCACAGAATAAGAAGAAAAATGAAGTCAGTTGATTATTCCTAGTTATTTCAGAATACATTGTCAGATATTCTAATTCCTAAAAGAACCAAAGAAATGTATTTTAAAACAGCGCATAGATAATGTAATGACTTTATGAGTAGATTCATATTCCATTCTCAACATGTAATTCTCACATTCTCCATGTAATGACTTTATTAGTAAGTTTAAGGAAGGGTTCTCACCATTTTGCTGTTTTTGTAAAGAAGAGCCAGAAACCATTTATTCATTTATTCATTCATTTATTTATTTATTTTACCCACCTATTTTGGTCCCAAGTTTCTTTTTTAATTGTTTTACAATGTCATTATAACAGATACTACTGGAAATGGACAATATAATTAAAATGAGCTTTTTATTGGGGAAATATCACATAAACAAAACAAAATGTATGTTAACTGTATGGTAGACTATTTTCCATTGATTTACAAGTGATTTATGATTCTTTAACTTCAGTACAGAACAATCTTTAAGCTGTTAAGACATCTCAACTATTAAAGAGTTTCACGAGTGTGTTTGTTGACGAACGTCTTATAAAGAATGCCCAGTAACCTACTGCTCGACTGTAACTTATACGCATCGTTTGATAATGAAAGATGCCGGGGTTCCAGTTATAAAAGATCCCGGTCGTGATTTAGAAATGCAGACGGTAAGTGAAATTGCATCAAGGTTTGTGGCTGTGTTCGAAATGCCATACTATCTCTTAATATTGCTACAGTGTCCAGTCTTCATTCAGGTGTCAAATATTTGGAAATACTGACCTTTGTACTTGGCAATAGTGAATAACCAACCACTTATCCAGTTTCTAACAAAGCTTGTCTCTGGGTCTCCCGCATGACCCTGAAAAAAGGCGATAACATTATTTAAACTCAAATTAATAATTGATTAATTAAATATAACATTCATTAACCTATCTGTAAGACAGACAAATAGTTAGCCTCAAGCTAACTAGTGGTTCAGTTCCCTTAATTGGTGTTCAATGTCACTGTCAATGTTCACAAAACAAAATGAAAAATGTTATAAGATAAAAAACAAAATAAAGTGCTAAAAAGCATACAAATAATAAAAAAAAATATATTGTTAAATATTAGCTTAAATATTAAGTTAGAGTATTATTATTGTTTGGTTTTTTTGCAATAGTGACTATAATAAAGTAAAAAAATCAATAATTAATTTATTAAACATTTAATTATCCATTTATCCAAAAATAGTGTCTATAGTTCCTTGAGTTCACAGCTGGACAGCTCGCGACTCGGTCACGGAAAATGACATGTAAGCATTCAAACTTCTTTTTTTCCTATTTAAAATCGCTTTTGAAGGTTTTGTTTCATTGTCAACTTTATCTGAACGTTAACCAGCTCAGTTACCATGACGCGTGCACGGTTCGCTAGCAAAGAAGCAAGCAGCTGATGCGCCATTATATCAACGGCAAGTGTTAAAATTAAGTGTTATACTCAACAGTTTATCAGTGACAAATTAAATAATGTTTTAGTCCCGCAAACTCTATTTTTAAACTGGGGAGACGGCTGACAGACCTTCTTCATCGTCTCTAACCGTCACTCGCGCCAAAACTCTGAAGAAGAGAGGTAAAGCAAACACACATTCTCTGTATAACAATACGTTTAACTTTTTGTTAATCGTTATTTATTGTCCTCTTTGTCAACGTAATCTAGAACATCCGTGTGATGTTGTTCAAGTTTACTAAATCCGCCGAACGGTGAACAAGTGCCTAAGTATCGTTCATAATGCCTGTTTTGGTAACATTGGTTAACATTTGACGCTATTATTTGCTCTTCACATTGTCTACTTTTAAATCATACTAACAAATTGTTGTCATGCTTTTGAAATCAAAGGAAGTGCAAAGGCAGCGAGGGTGGTGGTGCGTCATCGACGGCAAGACGGCTGCGATACTAACATGAGCCTAAAGTGAAGTAAGTACAATTCACATTGAACAAATTTATTGGCTTTAGTGTTGTATTAGATATAATTTGTCAAGTTACAAACATTTATAAATAAAGTTCTTCAGTTTTTGCACTATTACTATTTTTAATGTTTTTGAATAAAGTGTCCTATGCTCATCAAGCCAGCATTTAATTTACCAAAAATACTAATATTCTGAAATATTACGATTCAGAACAATGGTTTTCTATTTTAAAAAGTAATTTATTTGTGTAATCAAATTTGAATTTGCAGCCTCATTACTCCAGTCTTTAATGTCACATTATTCTTTAGAAATTATTCTAACAGGATGATATTTTTATCAGTGTTGTAAACAGTTATATATAAATTATTTAACTGTTATTATATTTTGTACAACTTGTGATAAATTTGAAAAAAAAAAAAATGTAAAGACTAAAATAACACCATATATCTTTAATAGAAATATTTTGCAACAACATGCGCTGCTGTTCACAAGTTTGAGGTCAGTATTTTTATTTATTTATTTATTTTATTTTTTTACAGTTCTGCTGCTGAGAGTGCTCTATGTTCTTGCTTCTACTGCCATATCCTCCATAACAGCTCCTCAAGAGAAGGAGAGATCTGCCACTCTTGACTTGAATCTGGGATCCAAGGTTGTGCCCTCCTCCATGAACTGTTTGATTGTTTCCATCCTTCAAGACAGAACAGTACGAGTCCCTGAATATTCCTAATGAAACCAGGTGAGAATTCCACATGATTACGCTATACACCTTGTATCTTTTATGGTCTTTGTGAAGGAGTTCTCCTCCACTTTGTCTTTATTCTACACTCGAATATATGAGCACTGACCATAGCCATGGCTTCTGATGTTCAGTCCTCTGATCTGTCCCTAGATAGACAGGAGCAAAACGTCTTGCGATCTGGAAATTTTGCAGGTTCTTTAATTAAGGTTCTTTAGTTAGTCCATTGTGGCATCAACTCTTTGAGGAGTGGGTCATCCCATTCAGTGGCCCATTTGACACATCACCTGTAGTACTATCTTTCCTAATAGGAGAAAGGAGCCAGGAATCAAACACAGATGCAACAGTTGAGAGGATTCCTCGGCATGTTGCTGGTTTCTCTTCCAGAGCTACCTTAAATGAAACAGTGTCACTATTTACACTGCATTTAACTCCTAACACCATCTGGACTGGGAGTTCATCAGAACCTAGCTCCACATCCCCTGATAGGGATAGGAGCAATTTCACTTTTGCACACAAACTTCGGGCTTCTTGTACTAGTTTGATAGCTTCGTGCACTTTTTCCACACTAATGAGCCCATCATCAATGTAGAAATTACCTTTGATGAAACTGGCTGTTACAGGAAACTCTCTTTCATTTGTACTTGCAAGAGACTTCATTCCATAATTTGCACAGCCAGGAGAGGAGCTGCATTGAAAAGATTAACTTTCAGGCGATACTCCGAGTTGGTGTTGCCATTTCCCACCAAAGGAACCGTAAGTAATCTCTGTCTTTGTGGTTAGTGTGGAACCTGTGGAACATCTTTTCTACATTGCAAATAACTCTGATTAGATATTGGAGTACCCCAGTTAACCCGTTAGTGAGATCAGGTCCAGTTAACAAGTGATCATTTAATGCGGTGCTAGCAGATTTGGCAGAGCAATCGAACACAGCGCTAACTTTAATCGAACACCCCATCTTATGCACGGATGTCACTGATGCATCTTATCAAACTGCTCCTTTTACAGAGTCTACATAAGATGTTGTTTTCCTTCTGCAGCTCTCATGTATAGAAATTATTTCATTCTTGCACAATGTCATAATCATATTCTACCTCACAAACTAGAGATTATATCCTAAAAGAAAAATAATCTTAAAAATCCTAAAAAAAGTCGGCTGCCCCTCCCCTTTATTGTCATCATCACCCCGTCCTTTACTCTGCACCCTTCACCAGGCTCCCTACGGGAGTGGGCGTGTCCGAGAGGAGGGGCGTGGTATTGGTATTTTTGTCGTCTTTTCTCATACACAGACTTATTGGCAAACATTTAGCATTTAGCTGCTTTCCCCACAACACCTGCAATCTACTGGGTTTGAAGCTGAAAGCACAGTGTTGACTTTATTGAACCTGTTTAAAATCCAATGAATCACTGAATTGTCTCAGTTTAACAGATTCTCAAACCAATCTTTGGCCAGTTGTTTTTCTTGGAACACCAAATAATGATTTGATTTAGATTTTTCTTTTGTTTGCTTACTTTGCATTAATAATAATTAATAAGAAACATTGTTGTATCTTGTTGTATACCTGATACAATATAATAATATTGTGGTGGGAGGAGCTAACGACAGACACAGTGGGTGTGGCATCAGGCCTCGGAGAGGCTTTTTATTAATAAAAATACAAAATAATAAAGTGTCCAGGGAAAAGAGTGTCCAAAATAAACGGGGGAACTGGTGTCCTCGTCGTGCTGCAGGGGGAGTGGAAGCGGGGCAGTGTTCCAGGGGGAAGGGTCCAGGCAAGGGGCGGAGTCCGGCGGCCACACGCGCTCCCCTCTCTGGTCTGGGCCGCGAGGGGCGGCGGCTTCTTCCGAACGACAGTCAGAAGGGAGAAACAGCCCGGCATCCTGGCCCATCAGCGGTACACGTATATGCAGTCATTGCCAGGACTACGGAGTCCGACAGCTCGCTTCTCTGGCGGCGTGGCGAGCCCCTCACGCACCCTTCCTGGACCCACAAGGACACCAGGGTGCATGCACGGGGAAAGAGACAGGTCTCTCGAGGAGAGGCGTGCTCGGCATTTAACGGCGGCGGTGACGAGGCTAGATCCAATTCAGGTGTGCCTCGTCACACGCCGCCAGGCCTGTCCAATACAACGCCCCTCCTCTCACACACGCCCACTCCCGTCGGGAGCCTGGTGAAGGGCGGCGAATAAAGGACGGGGTGATGGTGACACTCAAGGGGAGAGACAGCTGGCTCGTCATAATATGCAAATGTCTCAAACAAAGTCGAAGCAATATTTTATTAAATCATCAAAATTCACAAAACTAAAAATTTATGACAGTTCAAAAAACTAGGGAAACAAAACATAATAACATAAGCGTAAAGCCTAACTGTTACAAATACTTGGAAAGGTAAGATAAGGATGGTGAAACTGTGCTAAACGAATTCAAACGTTTTTAAATGAAATGGTTCTCGTTTTAAGAGCAGATGGTAATAAAAACAAAATATTAAGCAAACTGTTTTTGGTCAGTCCCAAAACACAGATCCCCTAAAACAGCGGCATAAAAGTGTTGCTGTGGATAGAATAAAAACATTGATTTAAAAAATAACATTTAGCTAACTAACCATTGTTTAGAGACATAGCCTACGCAAAAGAAATATGTATCTGTGTATGCGCTGTTTAATGCGCAACTTTTGGTGCGATAGCGTAGTTACTGTAATAACTCTGATAGCAGAAAAAACCTGAATAGTCATTTTTTTGCTTGTCTTGTCTTGATGTTCTCACATCATAGACAGACAAGATAGATGCCCTAAAATAAGTATTGATTGTTTAGTTTTTAGCATTGTCATGTAGAAGGACTGTTGTTTAACTGATCAATAAAAATCAGTTCTGTTGTTGTATTTCTTTTGGGAGTGTTTGTGTACACTCATTAACAACAAAAGTATGTGCTTTTGCAAAATAAGGAAAATAAACAGGGTGCGTGAAGATTTGTTCATCAAGATTTGACATCATTTTGTCTACTTAAACATCTTATTCAGGACCATCCAGTGTGGTTATGGCCTTATTTCAGCTACATTTTTCCCCCAAACTAACAAAGCATGCATAATGTTTTTTCGTTTTTTATACTTTCTGCTGAATGCAAAAAAAAAAAATTACAGGTTGGTTAATAGTATGTTATAAGTAGATGTAGTAGATAAGAAGTAGATAAGTAGATATGTATATGTATATATTATGTATATATAAATGAGGGTTGTATTGACTGTTGTTTTGCAGTGCTTGCTTTTTGGAGACACCCTAATTCTAATTTAAAAACTATTTTCCATAGTAAGGTGGTTGTGTAGAAACTTAAAAAATCTGGATATAAAAGTGAAATTTGCATAATACCATGATCTCATGTAAACTAACTGCATCTTAATAAACCTTATTATACAAATGAAATTATACAATGAAGAATATACATCATTTACATTTTGCATTTTTTACATTTTTATTTATTTTATTCAACAATACTATAAACCTGTACCTACACTTCAGATTTTTTTTTTTTTTTACTGTTTGCAATTTAGTTTTTTTTCCTTTTTTTCTGCTTTAGATACATAATAACAGTTTTAATTTTTAAAACATGATACGATACGAGCAGTTTGTGTGAGGAAAAAGAACAGTATTTATTAGGGATGGGTGATTTTTTTATTTTTTTACTGTTTGCATTTTTTTTTTTTGGTTTAGAGACATAATAATTTATTTATCAAGACATGATACGATACAAGCAGTTTGTGTGAGGAAAAGAACAGTATTTATTGAGATGGGCGATTTTTTTTTTTTTTGTTTGCAATTTTTTTTTTCTGGTTTAAAGACATAAGTTTTATTTATAGTTTTATTTATCAAGACATGATACAAGCAGTTTGTGAGAGGAAAAAGAACAGTATTAGGGATGGGTGATTTTTTTTTTTTTTTTTTTTTTTTTTTTGTTTGCAATTTTTTTTTTTTCTCTTCTGCTTTAGAGACATAATAATAGTTTTAATTTTTTCCAACATGATACGATACAAGCAGTTTGTGTGAGGAAATAGAATTGTATTAGGGATGAGGTTTTTTTTTTTTTTTTTTTTTACCTGTTTGCAATTTTTTTTTTTTTTTTTCCGCTTTAGAGACATAATAATAGTTTTATTTATCAAGACATAATACGATACGAGCAGTTTGTGTGAGGAAAAGAATTGTATTAGGATGATGGATTTTTTTTTTTTTTTTTTTTTTTTTTACTGTTTGCAATTTTTTTTTTTCTTTTCTGCTTTAAAGACATAATAATAGTTTTATTTATCAAGACATAATACGATACGCAGTTTGTGTGAGGAAAAAGAACAGTATTAGGGATGGACGATTTTTTTTTTTTTTTTTTTTTTTTTGCAAAAAAAAATTTTTTTCTGGTTTAGAGACATAATAATAGTTTTATTTATCAAGACACGATACGATATGAGCAGTTTGTGTGAGGGAAAAGAATTGTATTTATTAGGGATGGGTGATATTTTTTTTTTTTTTTTTTTTTACTGTTTGCAATTTTTTTTTTTCCTTTCTGCTTTAGAGACATAATAATAGTTTTATTTTTCAAGACATGATACGATACGAGCAGTTTGTGTGAGGAAAAAGAACAGTATTTATTAGGATGGGCGATTTTTTTTTTTTTTTTACAAAAAAAAAAAATTTTTTTTTTCTGCTTTAGAGACATAATAATAGTTTTATTTATCAAGATACGATACGATATGAACAGTTTGTGTGAGGAAAAGAACAGTATTTATTAGGGATGGGCGATTTTTTTTTTTTTTTTTTGTTTGTTTGCAATTTATTTTAGGTTTTTCTGCCTTTTAATTTTTTTTTAAGACATGATACTATGAGCAGTTTAGGCCCAGTAGTATTAAGATTTTCATTTATTACAATTTTATTTTTTGTGAACTTAAATATATAGTTTATCCTAAATTTCTGAAATTTCTAATAGACTACAAATTCTCGTTTTTTTTTTTTTTTTATTCTAACTTTAAAATTTTTTTTCATATCATGTCATATCATGGTCCTTTTTAATTCTGAGATTTTTGATTTGCCTATTCTTCTCTTTTCCTTTTAACAGCTCGTCTTTTGTTAATTGGACGACGTACACATGGGTCACAAGAGTCACCTGACATGGTGCTGGTGGAGAAAAGGCGTAGGTCAGATGATCTATCGAAGAATTAGACAGGTGGTCTGATCTTTTTTTCTCTGACATTCCTGATTTGCCTGATTTCTCATTCTTTCTTTTAACAGCTTGACTCATGTCAGTCAGGTGACATGCATGTGGGTCAAATCTGGAACTTCCTGAGCTTCGTCAGGAGCAGTTCTGGATTCTCCGGGAGTGACCACATCGGATGGTCCAGGCAGTTGTACATGCACAATTATAACCTCACATGCTGCTGGTGGAGATGGTGACGGTGGAGAATAGCTGTCTGAGCTGACAGTCTCCATTGAACAGACATTTTCATATATGAAGTCTCCAGGATTGACAATATTATAGCTGAACATATGTGATGGTCCAGGCAAGTCTACATCTTCTCTGGAGATCTCCAAATGCGTCTCCTCACATACTGCTAGTGAAGAAAGGGCATAGGTCAGAGGATCTATAGAAGAATCAGACAGATGGTCTAATCTTCTCCTTTTTCTCTCTGGACTTGTTGATTTGCCTGATTTCTCCTTTTTTCTTTTAACAGCTCGTCTTTTGCTAATTGGAAGACGTGCAAGTTGGTCAAATCTGGAACTTCCTGAGCTTCGGTCAGGGCAGTTCTGGATTCACCGGGAGTGACCACATCGGATGGTCTAGGCAGTTCCATATGCACAGTTGTCACCTCACATGCTGCTGGTGGAGACGGTGATGGTGGAGAAGAGCTGCGTGAGCTGCCTGAGCTTCGGTCAGAAGCAGTTCTGGACTCTCCAGGAGTGACCATATTTGGTGTTCCAGTCAGTTCTACATCTTCACTGGAGATCCCCAAATGCGTCTCCTCACATGCTGCTGTTGGAGAAGAGGCGTGGGTCTGAGAATCATTTGAAGAGTCAGACCAGTGGTCTAATCTTCTCCTTTCTCTCTCTGAGATTTTTGATTTGCCTGATTTCTCATTTCTTTTAACAGCTCGTCTTTTGTTAATTGGATGACGTGCATATGGGTGTAGTCTGGAACTGCCTGAGCTTCTGTCAGGAGAAGTTCTGGACTCTCCTGGGATGATCATATGGGATCTTCCAGGCAGTTCTACATGCACAGTTGTCACCTCACATGGTGCTGGTGGAGACGGTGTTGGTGGAGACGAGCTGTCTGAGCTGACAGTCTCCATTGAACAATCATTTTCATATATGAAGTTTCCAGGATTGACAATGTTATAGCTGACCATATGTGATGGTACAGGCAGGTCTACATCTTCTCTCAAGATCTCCATATGAGTCTCCTCACATACTGCTGGTGAAGAAAGGGCATGGGTCAGAGGATCTATAGAAGAATCAGACAGATGGTCTAATATTCTCCTTTTTCTCTCCGACGTTCTTGATTTGCCTGATTTCTCCTTCTTTCTTTTAACAGCTTGTCTTTTGCTAATTGGAAGACGTGCAAGTGGGTCAAATCTGGTACTGCCTGAGTTTTGGTCAGAAGCAGTTCTGGACTCTCCAGGAATGACCATATTTGGTGGTCCAGTCAGTTCTACATCTTCACTGGAGATCCCCAAATGCGTCTCCTGACATGCTGCTGTTGGAGAAGAGGCGTGGGTCTGAGGATCATTTGAAAAGTCGGACCAGTGGTCTAATCTTCTCCTTTCTCTCTCTGGGATTCCTGATTTGCCTGATTTCTCATTTCTTTTAACAGCTCGTCTTTTGTTAATTGTACAACGTACATATGGATGAAATCTGGAGTTATCTGTGCTTCGTTTAGGAGAAGTTTTGGACTCTGCAGGACTGACCATATGGAATGGTCCAGGAGTTCTACATCTTCACTGGAGATCTCCATATGAGTCTCCTCACATACTGCTGGTGAAGAAAGGGCATGGGTCAGAGGATCTATAGAAGAATCAGACAGATGGTCTAATATTCTCCTTTTTCTCTCTGACATTCTTGATTTGCCTGATTTCTCCTTCTTTCTTTTAACAGCTTGTCTTTTGCTAATTGGAAGACGTGCAATTGGGTCAAATCTGGAACTGCCTGAGCTTCGGTCAGAAGCAGTTCTCGACTCTCCAGGAGTGACCACATTTGGTGTTCCAGTCAGTTCTACATCTTTACTGGAGATCCCCAAATGCGTCTCCTCACATGATGCTGTTGGAGAAGAGGCGTGGGTCTGAGAATCATTTGAAAAGTCAGACCAGTGGTCTAATCTTCTCCTTTCTCTCTCTGAGATTTTTGATTTGCCTGATTTCTCATTTCTTTTAACAGCTCGTCTTTTGTTAATTGGATGACGTGCATATGGATGAAATCTGGAGTTATCTGTGCTTCGTTTAGGAGAAGTTTTGGACTCTGCAGGACTGACCATATGGGAATGGTCCAGGGAGTTCTACATCTTCACTGGAGATCTCCATATGAGTCTCCTCACATACTGCTGGTGAAGAAAGGGCATGGGTCAGAGGATCTATAGAAGAATCAGACAGATGGTCTAATATTCTCCTTTTCTCTCTGACATTCTTGATTTGCCTGATTTCTCCTTCTTTTTTTTAACAGCTTGTCTTTTGCTAATTGGAAGACGTGCAATTGGGTCAAATCTGAACTGCCTGAGCTTCGGTCAGAAGCAGTTCTCGACTCTCCAGGAGTGACCACATTTGGTGTTCCAGTCTGTTCTACATCTTTACTGGAGATCCCCAAATGCGCTGTCTCACACATGATGCTGTTGGAGAAGAGGCGTGGGTCTGAGAATCATTTGAAGAGTCAGACCAGTGGTCTAATCTTCTCCTTTTTCTCTCTGAGATTTTTGATTTGCCTGATTTCTCATTTCTTTTTTTAACAGCTCGTCTTTTGTTAATTGGATGACGTGCATATGGGTGTAGTCTGGAACTGCCTGAGCTTCTGTCAGGAGAAGTTTTGGACTCTGCAGGACTGACCATATGGAATGGTCCAGGAGTTCTACATCTTCACTGGAGATCTCCATATGAGTCTCCTCACATACTGCTGGTGAAGAAGGGGCATGGGTCAGAGGATCTATAGAAGAATCAGACAGATGGTCAAATATTCTCCTTTTTCTCTCTGACACATTCTTGATTTGCCTGATTTCTCCTTCTTTCTTTTAACAGCTTGTCTTTTGCTAATTGGAAGACGTGCAAGTTTCAAATCTGGAACTGCCTGAAGCTTCGGTCAGAAGCAGTTCTCGACTCTCCAGGAGTGACCACATTTGATGGTCCAGTCAGTTCTACATCTTTACTGGAGATCCCCAAATGCGTCTCCTCACATGATGCTGTTGGAGAAGAGGCGTGGGTCTGAGAATCATTTGAAGAGTCAGACCAGTGGTCTAATCTTTCCTTTTCTCTCTCTGAGATTTTGATTTGCCTGATTTCTTCATTTTCTTTTAACAGCTCGTCTTTTGTTAATTGGATGACGTGCATATGGGTGTAGTCTGGAACTTCTGGAACATCTGGACTCTCCTGGGATGATCATATGGGATTGTCCAGGCAGTTCTGCATGCACAGTTGTCACCTGTTTGCTGCTGGTGGAGACGGTGATGGTGGAGACTCTGTCTGAGCTGACAGTGACCACTGAACAGACATTTTCATATATGAAGTTTCCGGGATTGACTGGATTATAGCTGAACATATGTGATGGTCCAGGCAGGTCTACATATTCTCTGCAGATCTCCATATGTCTTCTCACATACTGCTGTTGAAGAAAGGGCATGGGTTAGAGGATCTTTTGAAAAATCAAACCGATGGTCTAATCTTCTTTCTCTCTCTGGGATTCCTGATTTGCCTGATTTCTCCTTTTTTCTTTTAACAGCTCGTCTCATGTTAATTGGACAACGTGCATATGGATGAAATTTGGAATTACCTGTGCTTTGTTCAGAGAAGTTCTGGACTCTCCAGGACTCACCACATGGGATGGTCCAATCAGTTTTTCTTCTCTGATTTTCATATGCATTTCCTCCCATGCTGATAGTGGAGTAGTTATATACATACGAGAAAAGGCATAGCAGAGAGAATCTATCAAGGAATCAGACTGGTTGTCTATTTCAGGAACTGTTGTGGACTCTGCAGGTATGACTGTGACCATATGAGATGGTTCAGGCAGTTCTACATCTTTACTGGAGATCTCCATATGTGTCTCCTCACATGCTGCTGTTGGAGAAAAGGTATAGGTTAGAGGATCTTTTGAAGAATCAAACCGGTGGTCTAATCTTCTTTCTCTCTCTGGGATTCCTGATTTGCCTGATTTCTCCTTTTTTCTTTTAACAGCTCGTCTCATGTTAATTGGACAACGTGCATATGGATGAAATCTGGAATTACCTGTGCTTTGTTCAGGAGAAGTTCTGGACTCTCCAGGACTGACCACATGGGATGGTCCAATCAGTTTTTCTTCTCTGATTTTCATATGCATTTCCTCCCATGCTGATAGAGGAGTAGTTATATACATACGAGAAAAGGCATAGCAGAGAGAATCTATCAAAGAATCAGACTGGTTGTCTAATTGAGGAACTGTTGTGGACTCTACAGGTATGACTATGACCATATGAGATGGTTCAGGCAGTTCTTCTTCGCTTGAACTGCTAGAATTCTCCTTCTTTCTTGCAACAGATTCTCTCATCTCAATCTGACAAGCTGCGTTCGGGGGGAAATTTGAGCAGAGAGGATCTTTCAAAGAATCAGACCGGTGATCAAATCTCTCTGGGCTTTCTGATCTGAAATATTTCTTAATCTTTCTTTCATAAGCTTGTCTCATCTTAATCTGATGAGCAGCACTTGAACTGAAAGAATCCATTGAATAATCAGAATTAGAGCAGAGGTCTAATATTATGCAAAGTGGTCTACTGGAACTGGTAAGATACTGGTACACCACAAATTGGTCTTTGATCTGTCTTTGCTGATAGATACTGTGAGGCTGATTTGAGCGTGCCAGTTTTATATAGAACGCTGTAGTGTCATGTGATGTCTGTCATGTGATGTCTGTGATGTCATAATTGATTTGCATACAAGAATCTGTAGAATTCCGAATGTTCTGCTTGACTGACTCTGAAGCTGTGCCTGTGTGTATTGTGCTATATGGACAATGTAATTCCGTTTTTATTCTTTTTAACGTCATGATTTTGGTCATTGTTTACTTTATTTCACACATTACATTACATTTTGTGTTTCAGTGTACAAGACCAGATTTCAGAATAAAATATGTACTGCTTGTTCAACAAAAATATAATGTTGTTATGTCTGCTGAATATGAATTACATCAAATTAGAAGACAAAATAAAGGTAATTCCTTCATAAAAATATATATTTTAAGTGTCAGTGCATATTGTTTAATATGCATTTTTAACATGCAAGTTCTATAAGCAATTCTTTCTAAAGCGGTGGATGGCTTTCATGTTTTTTTGTGTTTTATGTATATATTTGATCTATATATTGCTCTATATAAATTTTCTGTGTATTATTTGAGCATTTTGGTGAAGTAAGACTATAAAAGAGAGCTCAATTTAGCACACTGATGTGCGGCAGCTTTATGTGCGTATATAAGTGTTTGTGCTTTTTCATGGTTAAATGGCTATTTGCATCAGGCATGTTGTCTTTAGATATTCTCATGCATGCATGATGAGATTAATGTATGTTTCTTTAGTAATCTGCTGCTATAGTCAAAGCTGACTAAAAGTGATTGTAGATGGACAATTTCGACGAACTTGATATCTTGAACCTATGATATCTTAAAAGAAACAAAAGCTCAAGCATTTTCATGGAACCTTGCAAAAGCAGATTACATAGTTTTTTGTTGTTTTATTTTACTCTAAAACACAAAATGTGGAATGATCTGGGGGTTTTTTTCACAAAATGGCTGTTATCTGCTTTGCTATAAAACAAACTTTTAATGTGAAAAAGAAGATACTTTTTTATTAAACATTAATTCAGGAAATTTACCTGTATTTAAGTTATTGCTTAATCAAAATAACCCAGTTGCAGTTTGATTTAATATTATTTGGAATGCACAATTTCTGAAAATATAAATAAATACCTAAAAGTCTATTTACACTAATTCAACCCACCACTGTCCTGTTTATTATTATCTTATGTCCTTATTCTATGTCTAAGACTTGATGGCTGCTGTTCATTCAGTTTTTCACCATCAGTTAGTACCCTTTGTGTTCTGCAGGTCTGAAACAAACCTCAAGTAACTCGAATACAAAAATTCCTAGACGTAAATGATTTGCCTGGAGGCTTTGTTTAGTCCAAGTGTGAACTAAATGTAAGGGTTCAGACACTTAATTGCAATTACCTGAAAATCTATTATAGTGTGAATTGATATTTCATGAACTTAATGTTTTTTTTGGACCCGCCTGGGTAGGATTTTAGAGTCATTTTTATAATAGCCTCCGAATGTAATAACAAGCATTTGTAGTAAGTAAAATATACATTAATGTAACTTTGGAAACTTGTATATGTATTTAAATATACTTGTAATTGCAAGTTTGTAAAAATGAGATTGCAATTTTACATAATATCAAAAACACAGTACAGTTACATGTGCAAACTGAGTGTACTTAAATGACAAGATTATTAAAAAAATGATGTCAAAAGTGTACTATATATATATTCCACACAAAACTTGACTGCATTATACAGTAATGGACTTGTCTTGGCAGGAATGGTCTTCTTCACTGGAAGGCAGAGGAACATGGAGAGAAGTACAGAGTCTACAGCACTTTCCTGTCCACAAGTGCACAGCTTTCTTTTTTTTTTTTGTTCCAGGGCAACCCTGTATACGTCTTGATTTTTGCGCCCTTCACAAAAATGAATATGCTCAAATTCAGCCTTTCTGAAGAAGCCTGGGATCATCAGGATTCATCAGGATTCAGAGAGAAATGTATTACTCCGGCAGTAAAAGAAACTCTGGAGAGGGGAATTTAAACCATAAACTTTTACATATTATATATATAACTTGTATTATTACTATTTACTATATTACTATTCCATTACATGTAAATCTTTACGAAACAGTTAATACTTCACTTGACAATTCAAAAATGTTCCAGCTGACAGGATTTAAAGTATAATTTTACAGCATTCTCTCCTTAAATGTCCCATGTCCTACACCTTTTTGGAATTACATTTTAGGTGTTGATATCCTTAAGAATATATATTTGTGCTATAAGTAACAAAAACCATGTCAATATTTAGTTTTTACAGCTCCTTTCTCAGGTCTGTCTAATTATAATATTCACGAGCCTCTCTCTTGATTGGCCTGTTTTTTCTGAGTGCCGCACGACCAGGCCAATCAAATGTAAAGATATCACAATCATGTCAGCGGTTAGCTGGATACAAAACAAAGAGAAGACTGAGGCAGCTCTTTCAAAACAGCGCAGATTGGGCTACAAACGGAGCTTAAAATATCATCTTCTTGTGATGTTGGGCATCAGAATCGACGTAATACAGGCTCAAATTAGAAATATGACCGTATACCTGATGTTACTTTGCTGTGGTAAAATACTAAAAACGCAGGGCTCTTTCTAGCCACTAGGGGCCATTTTAATGTTAAAGTATATTAATTAAAGTGAACATTTCTGGCCTTGGGATGTTTAAGGTTGTAATAACGATACCGGTATAGGAACTGCATCATCACATGTTTTTTTTTTTTTTTTAATATTATTGTTAATAATAATTATAAATTATTGTTATTATTATTATCATCATCATCATCATCACTAATTATTAGTAAACATAAGAACAATACAATATACAATGGCAACAGAAGAAGGCACAGAATAAGAAGAAAAATGAAGTCAGTTGATTATTCCTAGTTGTTATTTCAGAATACATTGTCAGATATTCTAATTCCTAAAAGAACCAAAGAAATGTATTTTAAAACAGCACATAGATAATGTAATGACTTTATGAGTAGATTCATATTCCATTCTCAACATGTAATTCTCACATTCTCCATGTAATGACTTTATTAGTAAGTTTAAGGAAGGGTTCTCACCATTTTGCTGTTTTTGTAAAGAAGAGCCAGAAACCATTTATTCATTTATTCATTCATTTATTTATTTATTTTACCCACCTATTTTGGTCCCAAGTTTCTTTTTTAATTGTTTTACAATGTCATTATAACAGATACTACTGGAAATGGACAATATAATTAAAATGAGCTTTTTATTGGGGAAATATCACATAAACAAAACAAAATGTATGTTAACTGTATGGTAGACTATTTTCCATTGATTTACAAGTGATTTATGATTCTTTAACTTCAGTACAGAACAATCTTTAAGCTGTTAAGACATCTCAACTATTAAAGAGGATACTTGATGTATTAGATATATAATTAATCTACGAAAATGTCAAAGAAAAAATTAATTAATTGTTTTATAGGCTCTCATATTTTTAACGACTTTGTATTCCCCTATTGTTATCTAAAACAAACAAAAAAAGTTTAAAGGAAAATGTCTCCTAATATGGGCATTTTTCCCGGAAGCGCGCCCCCCCTGCATGGTCCAGAGAGCGCGCCCATCAACAAACTTTATTTGGCTGAGCTGCACGAGACTCGTAATTGCGATTTTTTTATTCGTCACATCAAGAGTTCACGAGTGTGTTTGTTGACGAACGTCTTATAAAGAATGCCCATTAACCTACTGCTCGACTGTAACTTATACTTACATCGTTTGATAATGAAAGATGGCGGGGTTCCAGTTATAAAAGATCCCGGTCGTGATTTAGAAATGCAGACGGTAAGTGAAATTGCATCAAGGTTTGTGGCTGTGTTGCCATACTATCTCTTAACCATAGATTACGATGTGGGAGTATATATCGTAAGCTGAAGTCAGTACTGTTTTTGGAACTATTACGGGCGTCTACTGTTTCTATGGGCGCTATAGAGAATGTGAATTAAGTCGCGCCGCCATTTTGAGAAGACCACTCTCTGCTTACAAGTGGCTATGATGGAGTTGTTTTGCAATTCTCAATGCAGCATAAAAGACAGTGGTGACATATCCCTTTTCTACAATCACGAAAAATCTAAAGAACATCATAATCCTTCCCTGAACTCTATAGCGAGTGGTAACGCGATCCTTTCAAAATGGCGGACAAACAAAGCCGTTTTCCAGACGTCTACGTGGTATAACATCAGCTTCACGTAAGCCGTCTGCTATATTGTAGCAAAGTCTATTTGAGACCAGTCATGCCATTCTGCGACCATCTTTGAAACTCCCGAATCCCAAGTGTAGCTCCTATCTCTTTGTACTGGGAAACAACAGAGATTGTCTATTTTATTTAGAAGGCGGGGCTTCTTGATCGGCCATTTTAGCCTTTGCATTTTTTCCCATTCAAAACTCTACAAGTGACACATCTTAGGTATTCTGTAGTCTTCGATTGAAACCAGAGCCGTTTAGAAATTTCCAATGACTCTGATCAAGGGACGGCCTGGCAGCTAATTTGCCCTACTTTTTCTTTCTTTTTTTAAAATGGTTGTTTTTATTGTCTGTCCAAGGTACTAAACTGAGTATTTCAGAATTCGCCATTAAATAATAAAACTATATAAAATCAAAAATAAATTACTGAATGAGTAAAAACGAATAAATGAGAATTGGCCTTGATTTGCCTTGCATAAAAAGGCTCTGAGAATCAAGTCCAGAATGGTCTGGAAGTGTCCAGATGGAGCAGAGAGGCAAAACTGTACTGTTCAGGACTTCAAGTTCAGATCAGTTCATCTGTAAATAGATTAGTTTTGTCGTTACTTACTTAAGCATTAACATAAACCGAAAGCAAATTTTAGCAGTATACCAGTCTGAAAAATTGTTTCAAAGAGTAGGAATAGCAGGCAAATATTCAGATCATTTTATAACAGGTTTTAAAGGGGACAACAGCAACAACCCTTACCAAAATTAACATGGTTTTACTCAAAATTGAACCAAAGCCATGGTTACTTGTTAAAGTGCACTCTTAAAACAATGCCAAAAGAACCCTTTTTGTCTACATCTGGTTTCCTCATAAAAGGTGCTTTGTCAACATCTAAAAGGTAGAAAAAGGTAGTTCTTTAAGTCTCACAAAAGGTGCTTTGCATCACTGTGAAGAACTTTAAGCAGCTTTATTTTTTGAGAGCGTAACCACAAATTAACAGTGTTTTACCATGTTATTTGTCGTAGAAAAATTTTAAAGAAAAAAAACATGGATAAATGATATAATGTATACTTTTAGCATGGGCCTAATAATACCATAGTTATTTTACTTAGGACAAAACATGACCCATGATAATGCAAAACGTGTTCAGTTAATTTTTTTTGTAAAGATTTATTTAAGATGTCTCATTTTTGAAAAATCCAAAGTAAAAGTGAACAGAATTGCGTGAGCATGCATATGCCCGGTCTTGCGTCTTTTGCATGGATCGCTCATCATTTTAGGTGAGAATGTAGTTGTTTAAAACTCAAATATGCGGAAGACAGTGTCTATTTAAAAGGTTGCTTTGCCGATTTTGGAGTCACAAGATCCACGTGGTGTCTTTTTGAGTATATCCAAATATATCCTAATTATGTCCTATGCTTTCAACGTCTAATGCAGAAATGTTAATTCATGCGTTTATGACCTCTGGGTTAGATTATTGTAATGCTTTATTGGGTGGTTGTTCTGTACGCTTGATAAACAAACTTCAGCTAGTCCTAAACGCAGCAGCTAGAGTCCTTACTAGAACTAGGAAGTATGATCATATTAGCCCGGTTCTGTCAACACTGCACTGGCTCCCTATCAAACATCGGATAGATTTTGAAATCTTATTAATTACCTTTAAAGCCCTGAATGGTTTAGCTCCTCAATACTTGAGTGAGCTCTTATCACATTATTATAGTCCTGCACGTTCGCTGCATTCTCAAAACTCTGTCCATTTGATAATACCTAGAATATCAAAATCAACTGCGGCTGGCAGATCCTTTTCCTATCTAGCACCTAAACTCTGGAACAATCTCCCTAACTCTGTTCGGGAACACACTCTGTCAGTTTAAATCTAGATTAAAGACACATCTTTTATCTTAGCCTACATATAACACATTAATACACTTTTATTATTCAAATCCATTAAAAGATTGTTAGGCTGCTTTAATTAGATCGCCTGATCTGGAACCAGGAACACTCCTCATAAAACACGATGTACTTGTGACATTGTAAAAAGCATGGCATCTACGCTAATATTAGTCTTGTTTTTTTCTTATTCTGTTTCTCAGTTTGTATCTAGATTAGATGGTGGATCAGCACCCAGAGACTATGTTCATCAGAGACCAGAACACCTAGATGCGCCTGTGTGGAGAGATCAGCAGATCCTGATGCACATACACACTAAGTCATTTACTCCATCAGTCACAGCTGCGTAAAAGGTTTTTTTTTTCATTCTTTGTGGATGGGGTTTTGGGTCCTTGCCGCTGTCGCCTGGGCTTGCTTTGTTGGGGACACATAATTCAATTCTAGCGATTATCTTCTAATTGATTACAGATACTGTCTCTGCATTTAATAAATCTAGATCGCTTCAATCTTTTTATCTTACATTTATATCATTGTATTCTTCTGTTTTATTATACTGTTTAGTGCTTGATACAATCTGTTAATTAGATATAATGTGCTATATAATTAAAAATGATTGATTGTTTGAATCCTTTCAGTTGTGCTGGTGAGAGTGCTCTGTGTTCTTTGCTTCTCCTGCCATGTCCTCCACAGCAAACAGCTCCTTTGAACTGAACTTTAGGCTTTTCTATGAACAAATAAGTAAAGAAATCCAAAAACATCTAAAACACTATAAAGGTAACATGCAAAGAGTTCATTGTATTTTCAAAATTAAATGGGGAAAAATAGGATGTCTTTATTTTTTTAGGCAAGGCAAGGCATTCAATTCTAAGTTTATTTATATAGCACATTTCATACACAATGGTAATTCAAAGTGCTTTACAAGAGAGGTAATAAAATAATTATAAGATTTAAATAACAATAAAGAAAGAAATTGAAATAAAATAAAAGCACTGATTTAAGATCAATTGAATTTAAAGCAAAAGAGATTGATTTAAAACAGTTTAAAATAAAAGAAGCAAACAGTTCGGACGCAGCACAGTGCTCATTCTGTAAATGCACAACTAAACAGATGAGTTTTGAGTCTGGATTTAAAAGTGACTAATGTTTCAGCACATCTGATCTCTTCAGGAAGCTGGTTCCAGATGCGAGCAGCATAATAACTAAAAGCAGATTCTCCTCGTTTGGTGTGAACCTTTGGTATTTCTAACTGACTTGATCCTAGTGATCTGAGTGGTCTGTTAGGTGTATAAATAGTGATCATATCTGCAATGTATTTAGGTCCTAGTCCATTGAGTGATTTATAGTTGAGTAAAAGTGCTTTAAAATCAATTCTAAATGTCACTGGAAGCCAGTGTAAGGACCTGAGGACTGGTGTGATGTGCTCTGATTTTCTGGTTCGAGTCAGGATCCTGGCAGCAGCGTTCTGGATGAGCTGCAGCTGTCTGATGGTCTTTTTGGGAAGGCCAGTAAGGAGACCATTACAATAGTCCACCCTGCTGGTGATGAAGGCATGGACGAGTTTCTCCAGGTCTTGCCTGGACACAAAACATCTGATTTTTGCAATATTTTTAGGTGATAGTACGCTGATTTAGTCACTGCTTTGACATGACAGCTGAAACTAAGGTCGGTCTCTAGGATCACACCAAGATTCTTGACTTGCCTTTTGGTTGTTTGACCCCTTGAGTCAAGGTATCCAATGAACGCAATGACCTCAGTTTTCTCCTTGTTTAACTGAAGAAAATTTTGGCACATCCAACTGTTGATTTCATCAATGCATTGGCAGAGTGAGTCAATGGGGCTGTAGTCATTTGGTGATAAGGCTAGGTAAATCTGCGTGTCGTCAGCATAGCTGTGATAGGCAATTTGATTCTTTCTCATTATTTGACTTAGTGGGAGCATATACAGGCTAAACAAGAGCGGCGCTAGAATTGAGCCTTGTGGGACTCCGCATGTCATGGACGTCCACTTAGACTTATGCTCTCCTATACTCACATAATAACCCCTCCCTCTAAATATGACCTGAACCAGTTTAGAGCCATTCCAGAAAGCCGGACCCAGTTTTCCAGTCTGTCTAGAAGAATGTTATGATCGACAGTGTCAAACGCAGCACTAAGATCTAGTAGTACCAGCACTGATATTTTACCAGAATCAGAGTTTAGGCAAATATCATTTATTATCTTAACTAACGCTGTCTCTGTGCTGTGGTGCGGTCTGAAACCAGATTGAAAATTATCCAGATAACCATTTGAGTTCAAGTAGCTGTTCAGCTGATTCAGAACTACCTTTTCAATGATCTTGCCTATGACCGGAAGATTTGATATGACTCAATATGCTGTTATAAAGATTTCTCTTTTCAGGAGGAGGGCTTAACAAACCGCAGTTTTCAGGGAGTTTTACCAGTGTTGTTGCTGCAGATGCTCTGTCTTTATCAGATGAGCTGTCATCTCAGTCACTTGTTCTTTCTTAGAACCCTGTTCTATCTCTTGGTCTGAGTCTGTATTCAGTGGGATATGAAGGTCACATATATTGACCTACAGTTCAAGAGAAGTACATTACCAATAAGAATTACCGCTTGTTCTCAGGTCCTTCTCATCAGCTCCAGTCTATTCCACACTTCATCTGCCACTTTTGACTTGAATCTGGGATCCAAGTATGTGCCTTCCTCAAAGAACTGTCTGATGTTTCCATCCCGTAAGACAAAAACATTATAGGTCCCTGAATATTCATAATGAAAACTAGTGAGAATTACTCTACACACCTGGTATCTTTTTGAGAGGTCATTCCAGATAGTGTCCTTGATGGTCTTTGTGAAGGAGGAGTCCTCTTCGTTAACTGTGAAGTGATACTGGAGTTTAAGACTGGCAGAATCTGACCCAAGTTTGGCCTCCTTTCAGCAGAGATGCACAGGGTTGCAGTGTAAAGTATCTTTGTAACTTTGAGAAAGTGTTCTCTGCTGTGTGTAAAATATAATCAGATGAGCTCATTGGTTCACACTAAAATGGTTACAGAGTTCTTTACCTGTCTTTCTTCCTTAATTTCTTAAGCTGGGGTTCATGAAGGTGGCCTGGATGGCAGGAACTGCTCCAGGAATTGTTAAAGTTGGAGTACATTTTTCTAAATATAGGTTATTAAAGGATTCCATGTTTTATAAAATTTTCTGGTTGATTGATATTTGATTTTTTTTTTCCAGTTTTTACAAAAAACATTACATCACTGAAATGTCTTAATTTAGCTATATATTTGGGAAATAAGGCCCTCAAGATATATCGGGGTCTTAAGAAGCAAGTCTAGTCCTGATTCAGAGGGCATTTGTGGGAACACATCACAGTGGGCCTGAATAAAATGTTGAACTTGAAGAAAAAAAATCAGACTTTTGAAGATTACATTTTTGAAGATCATCATAATTAGCAAAAATATTATCAATGTAAAAGTCTATCCCCAAGTCCTTCCATTGCTTGAAAGTAGGATCCAGCTTGGCAGCTAGAGAAATAGTCACCCAAGAAAATGCACAACATTAAGAAATTTGCTAGTGTTAATGAAGGAATGGCCCCATTATGAAACCTTTCTGGTCTTGTGAAATAATATCCGGTATTATATATTTTATTCTAGAGGCCAGTACTTTAGATAGAATTTTAACATCTACATTTAGTAAGGAAATAGGTTTTTAAGAACTACAATCAAGGGCATCTTTATCTGGCTTCAGGAGAACTGTGATATGGGCCTGTGCAAGGCTTAATGGTTATTTTGATTGATCAAGAGAGTGACTGAACTTATTAAGAAGCAAAGGTGGCAATTGTGAAGAATATTTTTTATAAAACCTGACGGGAAACCCCTTCTACTTTGTGTATGGCTCTAGTTGAATCTTCTATCTCTTGAAGTTGTAGAGGTTTATCAAGATGCTTTTGTTCTGTTTTAACTTAGGGCAAGTTAACTTTAGTCAAAAATGTTGACATGAAAGTGTCATCATGTGGAAATTCTGCACTGTACGGAACTGAATAACATTTATGGAAAATAAAATTCATTTCTTAGGGATCTACTGTAGTTTGTTTTACTAATCTTTGGAATAAGCCGAGATGCTGATTGACTTTTTAACTGTTGAGCAGTGTTGCCAAGGTCGCGGTTTTCCCGCACAATTGGGCTATTTTGAAAATGCAGTAGCGGGAAAAATTACGGGGTCGCGTGTTGCAGTTTTTTTGGGCTAGTTTAATAAAGTACATAGCGGCAAAAATGTTTGTTTGTAGACAAAGAAAAAATAAAAGTGGAATTGCTTATAAGTGGGAATAGAGCTCCTGGGAATTAATACTTGGCAACAGCCGCTGCAACAAGCTGCTGCAATTGAGTGAACGCCTTTAACGTTAACATTACAAAGCAAGCATCACGTCAGTTACGCCAACGTCCTTGGTTATGCCCATATTTGCCGGTTGTAGCATCTGTTGGTCTGTGAAAAGCAGCAGTCTGAACAAGAAGCATATATAATGGCAGGTAAATGGGGAAAATATGGAAAAAAATATCGCAAAGAATGGGAGGCAGAGAACGGATTAACGGAGTGGATCAGAAGTGTGCCAAATGACGATAAAAAGCATTCTGCAAGTATTGCAAATGTGAAATTAGAGCTCACCACAGTGATCTGTTAGCTCACGCTGCAACTGAGAAACATAAAAAAAATGCGGCTCCTTTCTCAAATGCCAGAACATTATTTGACACAGGCACATCCTTTCTAAGAAATAATGTTGCTGTGAAGGAAGCAGAGTTGAAGCTGGCTGCGCATGTTGCGTGCCACTCAAGCACATTAACTGTTGATCATTTAGGAAGTGTTGTGGAAGAAATGTCCAAGAAAGGTATTAGTTTACATCGAACAAAATACACAGCACTAATTAATTCAGTTATAGGACCAGTAGTGCATGAAGACCTTCTGGAGGATCTAGGAAGTGGACCATACTCTCTTATTGTTGACGAGAGCACTGACATCACAACCAGAAAACAACTTTGCATAGTTATCAAATCTTACAGCAAGAAGCTCTCACAAATCATTAGCACTTTTGCAGGAATGATAAATATAGATGTTGGTGATTCACTGACCATAACAAATGCTTTGTTCAAATTCCTGGATGACAACAATTTGTCCATACTGAATTACATCGGTCTTGCAACTGATGGCTGTAACAATGTGTGGGAAACATTCCTCATGTTGTCTACATAAAATGTGTGTGCCATTCTCTTCAGCTCTGTGCATCCAAAGCCGTCAGCGTCCTGCCCAGAAATGTTGAGTACATGGTTTCTCAGACGTACAGTTGGTTTTCAAATGCCACCCAGCGTCTCCAAAAATATTCTGAACTGTACAAAACCATAAATGTAGGTGAAAGCCCTCTGAAGATACTGCAGCTGTCTCTGACACTAGATGGCTCGCTATTAGTGATTGTATCAACCGCATCCTTTCCCAGCACGAGGAGCTTAAGTTGCATTTCCAGCTAACAAAAGACAGTGAGAGAAGCTATGCTGCAGAATTGCTGTACCAAATGTACAGTGACACTACTAACCTGATCTACCTGAAATTCCTCCAACCAGTTGTTTTGGAGTCTAACAGACTTAATAAAATCTTTCAACTTGACAAACCTGATCCTGCAAAACTTCTAACAGAACTTCTAACATTTTACCGGTCCCTTCTTGAGCGCATAGGTATGCCGATGACATTCTAGAGCTGGCAAGACATCATGGAGTTTAACTTTTCTGATGAGAATCTTTTGCCACTTGATGCTGTAGACTTTGCGGTGCAGTTTCGTATTGCTTTCTTAGAAGCCAAGGGAATAAGTGACCAAGCTGAAAAGGACTTGAAATGCAGATGCAGGGACTACATGCCGGAGTTATCAAAGGGGATTAGGAAGAGACTTCCAGATAACATTAAACAGTTAGAGGCACTCAAATTCCTAACACCGATTCATGTTCTGTCTTCAAATAAGCCAAGAATTGATGAGCTTCCTTTTTCCCACCTATTCAAAGGAAATATAGGAAAAGCAGAGCAACAGTGGAGAGTAATTCACACTCTGGAATGGAACAATAAAAGGATGGCAAAACCGAGGACTTCTGGGTTGAAGTTTCTGCATACACAGACACTGCAGGTGATAGAAACTTTGAAGATCTTGGCAACTTTGCACTGAGTCTTCTTGCTTTGCCATTCAGCAATGCAGCAGTTGAGTGTTCATTTTCCCACGGAATGCCAATCCCAATGTCACGGATAAAAAACAAGCTACGGAACAGGCTAGAGCAGAAGTCTTTGCTAAATATAATGAGGATTCGAGCTTACATGCAAAGAAAAAGCATCTGCTGCCATGAATTTAAACCATCACCACGGATGCTTTCTCTCTTTACTGCTGAAATCTATTCAGCACCACCTGAGAAGGGTGGGGAAGAGAGCACAAAGTCTAAAACAAAACAACCCTGAGATTGTAGATAGTTCTGTTCAAAGTTGTAATCAAAATGAGGTTGTACAGTTAGGCCACGCCAGAAAATGAAAATGATCTCAAATTCTGAGGTTCTGAAAAAGAGAAGACAAACTAGAACAAAAACATAATACAAGGGTTCAAGTTCACCTAGTAAGCATACTGGTTATAACATTTATTAATAGTCTGTGTTTATTAAGTTTGAAAGTGTATGTTAATTTGTATATTGTGTGTAAATAGAACAGCAGCAGATCTGGAGAGAAGAGCATCAGAGACAAGTGCAGAGAAGAGAAAAAAGTAAGTACTTCTGACTAGGGTCAGGAAATATCAGCGAGGACATGTTCTTGTTTATTGTTTAAGATTGTGTAAAAAATACATTGCGTGTTTTAACATGGATAAGAGAAAAGGCAAAAACGAACATGTGTGTGTGTGTGTACATACACGCAATCACACACACATTTATAACACATCATATCATATCAAAATCATATCACTTTCTGTTTTTTCTGATAATAAAAAAATCATATTTTGTTTTAAGACTCAATTTTGTTCTGCTGTTGGGGCCTTAGAGTACTGACTGTCAGTTTTTCTATCTTCTTTTATCAGGAAAAAACCCTCCATGGATCCACACAACCAATTTGAGTCATATACCCAGCAAGAGTCTGAGGTACAGTTTTAGGATTGGAATGATCCAGAGCTGTATCCATCACACAATTCAAATCCCCCCAAAAAACATGATGGTAAGTGTTTAAATCTTGTAACAAAGAAAATATTTATGTCATAAAATTAACGCCATTGCTGTATGGTGCATAGACGTTGACCAAGACTATTGGCTTACTGAAAAGATGGCTAGAGCTTGGGGATCTGAAATTGTTTCAGATGCAGTACATTTTACTTTCTTATGGATTATGATGACTGCACTTCTAGCCCTATGGTCCAAGCTAGAGCGGTAAAGCTGGCCAACCCAAGTTTTTCTGAGTAGGTTATGATTGTCCATACGCAAGTGTGTTTCCTGTAGAAAGGATATTTCTCTTAATATGCGTAAATATGCGAGTTCTTTTCACTGCTCCATGTAACCCTCTAACATTCCACCTAACAAAGCGTACTGCTGACCCTCCAGAACTTTTAATCTTATTGTCCAAATCTGCCATCATTTATCAATAACTGTCTGTATACCCAAATATTGTACCCACAATAGAAAGCATCCTCTGTCTGTGCTGTGATTGGGGACAGGGGGTTAAAAAAACTACATCTAAGGATACATTCTGATTAAAAAAAACTGTCTAGATTTATCAGTTGAACAAAGACAAACCGCAGCTCACAACAGTCTTTCAGCTGCTGATAGTTTTTGTGCTTCATTTTGTCCCAGTGCTCCCGAAGTAATCAGTTAAAACACAAGAAGCTGAATCTAGTATACAAACAAGCGTATACTAACAACATGTAGCACTAGTAGTCAATACAGTACTACAAAATAACCTGTGATAAATGTGAAATTCTTTGAAGAATAAAAGAACACCATTTATTTTTAAGAGAAATATTTTGCAACAACATGCACTACACAGTTCAAAAGTTTGGGGTCAGTTTTTTTTTTTTTTTTTTTTTTTTTTTTTTAAAAGAATATTAATACATTTATTTAGCAAGGAAGTTAAACAAATGTAAAAGTGATAGTCAAGACATCACTGTATACTTTGAAAATCCCTGCCACTGATTCAATCAATCAATCAATGCTGTATAAAGTAGCACAGGTTCCAGAAAAATATTAAGTAGCACAATTGTTTCTAACTGTCCTGTTTTTGGACTCTTTTTCGTTTTTTTGTCTTTTGCCATGTGCTCTGTGTGCCCTACCTTCCATTCCTGTTAATTGTATCATCGTCTTCAGCTGTTTCTTGTTAATTTAGTCAATTGCCTTGTGTATTTATTCCCTGTGTGTTTCAGCTCCGTTTGTCCGATCTCGTCTGTGTTTTATGTGGTTTAGTTTCTCTGCCTGTTTACCTTATATTCTCGTCGAGTGCTCATTCACGCTGAACCACACTCGTGATACTAGCACTGACAATAACCAAATATTAAATCAGCACGTTAGTATGATTTTGAAGGATTGTGTGACACTTAAAAATGGAGTAAAGGTTGATGAAAATTCAGTTATGTGGAGGCTTAACGAGCAGATTTCATGAACTTGAGAGACGTCTTTCAAAAACATGAAACTAGTAATGTGTCTAATAGTAATGTAATGTGTGACTTTTGGCCAGTACATCCTCTCGCTTTCAACTGTTTCCACCAAATTTATTAATATGTGATCAATATCAAAAGCAGCAGTCAGTATCTGGCCTGGCCATTAGCAGCTTTAAGTATTTCATCTTGAGGTTCTCAAACACATCTGGGTGTTCATATGTGGTTTGGCTCTGCAGGACGATGAGCTGCCCTTCCTAATTTCCTGAAGCACTGGCTTATATGTCTTGCATTATAGATGGTGACTTTCTTAAAGACAAATGGAAAAAAGCAATTATTTAACTTAATGCGCAATATTTAAAAACAACAGTATTATTGTTTACTAAGTGATGAAAAATGCTTATTGTTAAGTTTTGTGAACTACTCCATTTAACTGTTACCATACAGCTTTCAAGTTTACAGTATACAGTTCTATTATGAGTTATATTACTCTCACTGAATTCATCTGCTGACAAGATAGCTTTGAACTCATGTTTAATTATTGGCCACAAACAGTAATAAAAGATTGCCATTTTCACTCAACAACAATCAAAACGTTAATGTAAAGAAATGCAAATAATCAAAAATGACATTTCCTTACCCGACTGGAGATGTGCGCAGCTCAAGATTTGCTAGTTAGTACTTTGCCTGCACTGCGCGATCCAGGCGTGTTTGTTGGAAATCTAATGGATTTAAGTTCTGATTATATATGAATTAACAGTAGTTCCAGGCCAGTAGGAGCACCCAACCATGCAACAACAAGGATCTCATTTTAAATTTGACATTTATAAACAGCAGGATTAAACAAATTATCGCGATCGTGTTGTGCATAAGGTGCCGGCCGCAGATATTTTTGAATGCACTTGAACACTAACCGAAACGTCAAAGGACCAAAGATGTCACTTCCTAAATGGAACAAATAGTTGTTGAAATGGTCTATAGACAGCAACACAACTGACATGTTCCCGGACCCAGAAACATAGCAAGGACTTTGTTAAAACAGCCCATGTGACATTAGTGGCTCAGTTTAAATCTTAGTAATCTAGGAGAATACTTTTGTGCGCAAAAAAGCAAAAACAAAAATAATGACTTTATTGAACAATTCTTCTCTAAATTGCACCTTCCACAATTACCAAGAAGTTTTTGCTTTTTCAGGAGACAGACAAGCCTGCTCCTGACTGATAATGTCCCGACAGTGGATAATGTACGCTCTGAGGGTGTGGATGATGCTTGCCAGGGCTCGACCAAAGATATTTTTAATTTTTTTTATCCCTTTATTATGCAACACTATTTAATACATTTTCACTTAGGAGCACATGCGCTCCTTCTGAAAAATGTAAGTGTCAAGCCCTGCTTGCACACAGAGATACCTTGAACAATCATAATCTATAAGGAGTCCGACTTTACAATCCAGCAGCATTGGGATTTTTTGAGATATTTCATACAGATGATTCCACTTTCTAGCAGTTGAAACTGATGTTCACTAATGTGAACATTAGTGATGAATGCATTAGCCCTTGAGCGCTCAGTCTCTCTAGATGGCTTTTCTTCAGTGAACTTCAGAGCATTAAAGGATGTTACAGGGTTGCACGCTTTTTCTGCTTCTTGTGCCACAAAATTAGCTTGAAAGCAGGGTATTCCTCAAATTGCCTCAGCTGTATTGTAACATGCCGATTCCAATGAGATATCAGCCAATCAGGTAGTTTTTGTAGCATTTTCTGATTCTCTTTGTAGTCGTTTAACAGAAGCCCTTTGGTGTGTGGCTTGGTTTTAGTTCTGACAGTGAATTTTTCAAAACTTGACACTTTCAAGGCAATTCAGTCTTAAAAACTTGAAAGCTTGATACCCAGGCCTAGCTGCCATTATAATTTCCATTCAATTCTCATATTAATGTTGTCATTAAAATCATTTTAGCTTAAATGACATCTTGTTAAAACAATATTTTCTGATAATATTTGATGTCATAAAATCAACGTTTTTATAAGGGAAAATAAATCAATATCAATATGTATTGCACTATAATTATTTTCAATAACAGTGATATGATTTTTAAGCACATTTCTAATATTTCAATATACAATTAATTACCAGTGCTTCTCATACAGTGATTTACTTGTCATTTGACTTTGTTGACTAAACATGAGCACTCTAACTTTCAAAATTAAAATGTGGCCCAAGTGTTTATAAAAATGTTTCTCTGAAGGAACCAACTCTCTTCAGAAAAGTTTGAAGACATGTTCAGGTTTCAAGTAGCGTTCATGAGCGGAGCTGATTTGATTACAGCCATTACTGGTGAAACCGCTATCAGCCCGTGCTACCAGTCAAACGCTTTTGAACAGTAAGATTTTTTCAAATTCTTTTGTCTCACCGAGCCTGCATTTATTTGATTCAAAGTACAGCAGAAATGTAAAAAAATATTTTTACTATTTAAAATTGTATTGTATTTGAATATATTTTATACTGTAATTTATTTCAGTGATCAAAGCTGATTGATTTTCAGCATCATTACTCCAGTCTTCACTGTCATGTGATCCTTCAGAAACTCACTCCCAGCGGTTCAGAGACCTCACTCTAATATGCTGCTGATCAATATTTAAAACATCCAAAGATCACAATTCATTTGAAAAAAAAAAAACAACAAAAAAAAAAACTTTTCCAACATTCACTAGTCCATTCAAAAGCTAGGAGTCAGTATATTTTTGGAAGACGTTTTGGGAAGAACTTTTTGAATTAATACTTTTATTTATCAAGAGTGCATAAAATTATTTAAAAGTGATGATAAGGCATTTATAATGTTAAAAAGATTTCTATTTCAAATAAATAGTTTTCATATCTATATCTGAATTATATCGCATTGATTAAAAATAAGAAATATATTGTGCTGTATATTTTTGCCATATTGTCCAGCCCTAGATTTTTTTTCTGTTATAGAAGATAGGGTTAGATGTGACTGAGTTAAGGAATTGTCCGCTGCTGTCGCCAAAGTCCTTAGATAGACAAGGATCTGCATGTTGTAACTACAGATCAAATACAGGGTTTTAAATTACTTTAAATGTCAAAATTATTGTAGAGTCATGTTTATAAAGATTAATCTCCTAACCGTCTACTCTTGTACGCTTTATTACTCATTTTATATTTTTATCAAATTAAATTAAATAATTAAAAGGGATTAAACCAGGTTTCCTACTCTTTCATGAACACCAGTGATTTAAGGACTTTTTAAAGCACTATTTATTTTATATCAGGCACCTATCAAATTCACACCCAAGAAAAAAAAATCTTACAGTACTTAACATTTACATTAAAAATGTCAGTGAAATTGGTTGTGGTTCCATAAATTTAGACCATTTGGAGCAGTCTTGTTTTAAGGATTTTAAGTTTGTTAAAGTCAATGTTCACACTGGTAATATTTCAAATATTTCACAATTTCTCAGATATTGATAAAAATATATATTCTTTCATCAAACTGGTTTTGCTGTAGCATAATTCTTTTTAAGGTGGCGGCAGTTCACTGAGTTTATCATTGAATCACTCCTTCAATTGATTCATTGGAATGGCTGATTCATTCAGCAATGAAGCAAGTGATTCAGTGGGTAACTGAAACAGATTTGATTACAACTGCGCATTACAATAAACAACACTGTGTTTGAATGAAGAAGCATAGCTGCTTAGCTGTGACTTTGTTTGCAGCTACTTTCACAAAAAATAGAGCAAAATCAGAAAAGTCGCTTAATATTAATTTCCTGTTATGAACACATTTACAAACTTGCTTCATAATCACTGAAAGCTGTTCCTCTGAGTTCATTGCAATCTCACAAAGTTCCGTTATAATCAATGAAGCTCTCTACATATGCACAGTAAATCTGTCAAATCATGTCTACACTTTGTTATAATGAGAGTTTTGTACAAACACGCCAGTGTTTGGAGTGGATTAACATTGTATTTAATCAGCAGTTATGTTTGTCTGCAAAACGCTTTAAAGCTTCCCTTAGTGCAAACCTTGAAATTACACAATGAAGAATATGCATCATTTTATTTTTATTTTTGTTTATTCAACAATACTGCAAACCTGTACATGCACTTGAGTTTTTTTCTTTTCTATAAAATATGATAATAGTTTTATTTATCAAACATTTAACATTATAGTCACGTTTGTACTGTATTGTGTTAATTTTATGTTTGTATGCCTTTTATTTGTTCGATTTTACTGTCTCTGAGCACTCTGTCAGCTTTCACTGTGACAAAGGCCCCTCATTAAGATTTTCATTTATTACAATTTTATTTCTTGTGGCTCACTTTGGCCTGATTCAGCATGTTGCTTTTGTCACCACTAGTTGGTTGGTGTCAGTTTGGTGTGTCCTGGACTTTCGAGTGGAACACTAAAAACCTCATTTTACTTTTTTTTATTCATTTAATTTTTTTAAATTTGTGAAAAGCTTTTTAGCCTCTCTCATGTCTTTTTCTTTTGCTTTGCAGGTCTTCATAGACACTCTTTCA
>NC_056722.1:13663927-13851427 GCF_018831695.1 Puntigrus tetrazona | reverse complement strand
AAGAAAAAAGTTGTCTTTTATCGCTAATCTGCGCGTTGAAAGTCAACTCTGAGAGAAGTTTCTTTTTCCGAAAAAAACTTCTTTATTTGCTCTGGAACGGACAGACACTCAAAGGAAGATTGCAAAAAAAAGGAGGAATAAAAGAAAAAGTGCAAGGATTCTACCATAATTGTAGTGAGTACTTTTTTTAAAAAGTCTTTTAAAGTCTCTTTTTTTGCTTTTATTATTTTTCGCATCCCTTGTTTAAATTTGACATCATTTTTTGAGTCACAAGGGCATCTGCAGCTTCGATCACATAAACGAGATCTAGATGAAATGTAAATATTTTCAAAAACTCCTTTAGATTTATTTTTTTATGTTTGTCAATCTGGGAGATTCACCAAATTTCAGTCCTTCAGAACCGGTAACATTACCAAGTTATCTCTCGACGAACTGTATTTTATCTTATTTTTTTAAATCTACATCTAATGTACGGTTTAATTGTGTCGGTTTACTTTATTACATTTAATAAAAGACTGTTAAATATAAAAAAATAAGACTACCTATGTCGGTAACACCATTTTCAATAGATACAAAAATTATATTGCTGTAAGCATATATTGGCAGATTGTTTTTGAAACGTAAATATCAAAGTGCTGTTTATACGCATAAAGCATTCAATCTTTTTTTTAAAAAAGCGATACGTTGTGTATTATTTTGAGTTCACGTTCTTACAGATTTCCGGTTTCAATTATTTTAAACGTTTCGGTGAACACACACTTGTATTTTAACATAAAAAATTCCCTATAAAATACAGAAACAGCTTAAAAAGTTTTAAGACACATCATGACACTTACTCCGTTTGCCGCTCAAATTTAAATCCCCAGTGACTCTCTCTCACGCACCTGATTCACACCTCAGCCGTTTCAAATCCACCTTTTTACATCTCCTCAGATCCTCAGGTGATCCTACTTTTTTTTTTTCTTTTTTGAAAACAGGTGTAAAGGCATTGTAAATAAAGACCCCGTTCCGAGTCCTAGATAATAAGTTTCTATTTTTCATCCAGCAAGTAAAACCCCAGATTCTGTTCAGCTGGCAGAATAAACAAAACCAGTTCAGTTTTAGCAGTTGACATCCAATGCCATCTGCTGCAGGCAGGAATGCTTTAGGGGCAGACAGACGGGCAGATTGGTGTCTTGTAAGACATCGGCAGGCGGCCGCCAAACCCGAGACACCCGTACGTTTCGAAAGAGTCGTTTCCCACGCGAGGATGAGGACGTTTCTCCTTTTTTGTGTCGTCCGGATAAAATTATGCACCGCTTTTTTTCAAATGGATAATATGCTTTCGTGAAATTAGTTTAGCGAACGAGCGCTAGAAATAGTTTTTTTTAAATCTGCCTTTATTTTATAATAAAAGAGAAGCCGTCCCACAGCAGCTGTTTCCCGGCTCGCGTTGTTTTTTTCCCAGAGTGTGTTAATACGGCGTTGCCTCCAGCCGCCCTCTCTGTGTTCCTTTCGCACAATAACCCCGCTTATCTAATTACCTCATAATGGGCTGCTTGATTTGGACTGTTTACACACTGTATTTGTTTTAATAAGGCATAAGTTCGACTGCATTAAGCTCTCTCCGATAAGCCCTCGTGCGTTCAGCCCCGCGATGTGCCGTTGTTTGCCGAAGGCCCAATGCGTTCCGTATGTGTGCGGCGGAGCTGGAAACGGTGCGCGGTGAAAGACACAGGGTTAATTGAAACTGCTGCGCTCCCCTGTTTATGAGATAGGCGCAGCGGAAACGGTTTGTGGCGATTAGTTGTTTACTAAATACAGTAGAGTGTTATTTTGTTAACATGCCACTGTTGGTCTCGGGAAAATGTCGCTCAGGGAAAAGGAAATAAGGGCTGAGAAGCTCAATTGATCGCGGCTCTTCTGCATTCACTATTCCTTTGTGTCTGTTTACATGTAATCAAGGAGTTTGTTTACTTAAGCAGAGAAGCAGAGGATGAGTTAAACCTGAGTGTCTTTTTTTTTGCTTTTAGGATATCTGTGTAGGATTTAGTGTTGTGGAAACAGGGGAAAGAATAAATGAAATGTGAATGTCTAACAGTAAAATGAGTTTTATTTTTTAATTTTTTAATTTGAGTTAATTGCAAAGGAGTGTTTTTGTCGGATTAAAAGAGGAGGGGAAGCGTGCATTAAAATGCAATGCCTTTTCGATAACAATTTACGCGCTCGCGGTGATCGCCTTTTTTTCTGTGACACCGCGGTGGGGAGGATTTGATCAGATGCGTACCTTAAATCTTCTCCGGTGGACACTCAAAGCGCACGGACTTCTGGAAATAATTTAGCGGCTTGAAGAGCTCGGAATTAACAGATTTAATGTAGCTGCGCTGTCCATCGCTTGAGTCGCATTGAACAAAACGGAAGAGACAAATTGCCTATCAGCAAACCGCAGCATGTGTTCAGAATGAAGATTTTAATTACACAAAATTTTAAATTGTCTGTTTAAATAAAAAATTAAAAAGCGAGCTCATTTTTATAGATATGCGTCCAAGTGTTCTTTTCCACATAAATATGTGTCTTTTAGTTTGATAATCAATGTATATTTTTACAGGCCTGATTTATTAGTGTTTATCGATCATCTTAAGTGGATAGTTTTTTAAAGGCATATTATTGCTATTTTAGTACATTTACAATTTTAAGTCCATAATTTAGTTACAGTGGAAAAAAAAACTTAAAAGCATATACCTGCAACAAAATTAAATCTGATATTGCAAGCGTTCTGTTTCTTTTTTTTATGCGTAAGGTAATCAGTGTTTTGTTGGCGGTGCACATTTCTTTGCTCTATGCTCACAGAGTCCAGTGAAGTGTAGCATTTTGTAAACTGTGTCTAATTCTAGTCACATCTGTGTTCAATTGTTGTCTACATCGACATTCTTTGCAAGTGGATTTATTTTTCCTGGGCCACCATGTGGATTCAGCTGACCAGCTTAAGTCGGGATTAGTTGTTTTAAAGTTATTTTGATTAAAGCGTTGTTTTGCAAAACTAGTAACTTACAACACATGTTTTGCATAGGCTATGAAATTCAAAAAGAGACATGCATGTCTTGCCCTATAAAATTACAATCTTGTAAACCGAAAGCTGGAAAGCAGGCAGGGGAAAGCGAATAGACGCTAAGGTTTGACTATATATATATTTTTTCAATTTGAAAAATATTATTCGAACTCGACCAAAAAAATCCCGCAGCATGATAAATACCTCCAAATATTTCAGCCGTGCTTGTTATTACATCAGAATTGAAGTATTCAGGTGAATCTCACCCGTGTCGGAGCGGCTCAGACAGCCCGCGTGCTCTACAGTGATCAATGTTAAAAGCCCGGCGGTGTTTGCCGATGGAAACGCAGCGCTTAAAATAAGCAAAGCGAGACAAAAAGCCGTGCAAACAGTTGTGAGTGAAGCGTGTTTGGCTTTTTTGATGACACCAACTTCCAACGCAGCTCTTTGTTCACGTAAGCTTCAAAGACGGCTCAGTTCAGGTTGAATTCAAGCGCACATCAAAGATGCTGAATGCACTCCTTTTTTGTTTAAACAATAAATATTTAGCAATACAGGACAAGGGTTTGTTTTTGCTCTTAAAGGCCCCCCTGCCCCTCCCTTCCCCGTTCACCTGGTGAAAAATCACCTGCTGGATGAGGGGCTTTGCCGTGAGAGCGGCGTGCGTAATGCCTCGTAAGCTCCGGGTGCTGAACGCAATGCCGTAGCAAGGTCTTTATTTCCCTTCCTTCTTCGTCTCCCTTGTCTTGCGGAGAAACGGTTAGCGCTGGACTTTTTATAGAAATCCAAAGTACAGTTCCCAAGCTTTGGATGATGTAAAGATCGACTTTAGAGCGCAGGACTGTGTTAATGTGACTAGACGGGGTCAAGAGAAGGAGAAATTTGGAAAAAAACTTGACCATTATTCATCACAGCTCGGCCATTGTGGGAAGAGGGGGCCAAAAAACACCAAGACCAAACAGCTCGGGTTACTACATCATGAAAACAGCCCAGCATTAAAAATTCATGCAGGGATTTTTCAGACATTTTGGTGGAAAGGCCGAATAACCGTGACCTAGATCCAACAATTCGGCTCCGGTCTGATATTGGGTAATAGCGCCGCAGGTATCAGTGCAGAAGTGGACGGCGGAACGTAATTGTCAGCTAAAAAGAGTAATAGCGGCATTTGAAGTATCATAGGAAACATATGTGGCCCCATAGGTTCCAACTGTACAAGATGCACTCAGTACTTCGGCTTCTTATGCAGGATACACCCAGTACGTTTCACCCAATACGACTTATTGTAGATGCACTCAGTAGTATCTGTTTGTCCCCCTAGACCCTCAGGCGAAGTCCCAGTCATCCCCCTGACCATCATTAGGAACTGTCAGTGCGCCTGGAGAGGGAGTGAAGATAAATTTCAGATAGTGTCAATTGCAGATGAAAGATGCTAGGGGTGTCATGCTTGACTAGCTTCTGTTCAACAAAGTCCCATCTCTCTCAGCCTTCACCCCCCTTCCCTACACTTCCAGAGGCAACAGCGGCAGCGACCTCGAGCAGGCGCCCCTGGCTGGCTCGCCCAAAACTAACCCCCTCCTGTCCTGGTCACCCACCCCTCCCTTTCCTGCTTACCTTGGCTAAGCCGCTTTGCATGTTGATTGGGGGAGGACTAATCCAGTTTGCAGCTGTCGTAGACCAATGATGAATCACCTTTCCGTCATTCGGCCGGGAGGAGGGAAGACCTGGAAGGAGGAAACAACGGTGGAGGGGTTGAGCCTACAGACAATGTGTCTCTCTGTTCCACCGACTCCTCTCTTCCCATTCTGTGCGAGAATAACAAAAATGTTTTCTCAGACAACGTCTATTGTGTCACGGATGGCTCTTCACAGAGACATCGAGCTGAAATAACAAGGAGTGATATTGTTTTTAGGGTCCTGGCAGGTGGAAAAGGGGATAGGGAGAAAGAAAGAAAGAAAGAGAGGGAAAAACAGTATTTGACATAAATGGTTGAGGTCCGTCCAGCGTCACTGAAAAGCAGCCACTTTCTTAGCAAAGTTCAACAGCTTCAGGAGAAGGTGTCTGGAAGTTTTTCGTAAACTGCTGGACGCGTGAAAGAATCAAGACGGAGAGATTTAGAAGCGTTAGCGTTTGACATATAAGCTTTGTGTCGGAAACAGACGTTGTTTGAAAAGCAAGTCAAGTTTTCACATCTCTATGGCATGGATTATTTTTCCCCCGTTTTAACTGCGACCATCTGTAACGGATATTTTATAGCCGATCAAGAACGACGGCTAAAAAGAGGTACGATAATCTACGCTGATAAAGCGTTTCTTGTTTCCTCATCTTTGTTATTCATAAAAATCCAAATGTTTGTTGATAGCGGTAACACGACCATTCCTAATTGATTCTGGCAGAGCGGCACGCAAGGCATCGCGTTTTTGGCGCAATTAGCGCAATAATGCTTTTCTGAAGACTGATGTGTGTTTTAGTTTTGCGGGCGCGTTCACATCACACACAAACAGCCGTAACATACATCCGACCGCAGACGCACACTGGCCTGACCTTCCATTTGCTATGCATAATAAAATCCCGCGAGTGTGCGATGGAGCCAGTAGAATAATGTTTTCAGTGGCGTGGCCCTCGGTACATAAACAAAGAAACAATTAAGACGCTCGCCAGAGCAAACAGCATGCTTTAGTGAACTCTTCAGTCGCTCTCGTTGAGGTTTGAGGCCTCGCAATCACACATCTCTCTCTCTCTCTCTCCTCTCTCACGCGGCCTTGGCTGTTGCTGCCTCAGATCAGAGAAGGCTGAGGGAAATGAATGTATGAAAATTGCGGCGGGGCCAGCGGTGGTTAATTTTTAATGCTTGAAATGAGAAAGTCGATCAATCATCAGATGTCTCATTAATTGTTAAATTTGTGTCAAATGTCATTTGATGTGCCTCAAGGGAATGCCCCTGTTAAGTGTATTTCTCCGGAGAGCTGCTGGAATGTTCTTTTAATGTAGTTTGTTTTTTCGAGAAAGCTGCATTTAGTTTTTTTTGCATTATTTAAATAATGTTAATTCATGTTGTGGTTTTTTTAAATAATAATAATAATGTAAAATTGTTGTTATTATTATTAAAGTCGTTTTTGCTGCTTTCTAAAAGGTAATAAATAGATGGTCATTGTTTTAAATGTGTCTAAAACTCCATTTTAACTTCATAAAAATGTCTATATCTGCTTTTTAAATATACATGGCTTGTATTATGTAATAATCATTTTTAGTCAGTGTTATGTAATTGTTAATTATTTATTTTGAACGATCACTCGCGTTTCAGATCTCGATGTGTGTGTGTGTGTGTGTCATTCAGTATCATGTGACCGCCTGTGTGTCTCTTCCTCTCAGGTCTATGGAAATGCAGGATCTAGCTAGTCCACACAGCCGAGTAAGTGGAAGCAGTGAGTCCCCAAACGGTCCCAACATCGACAACTCGCATATAAATAACAATTCCATGACACCAAATGGCACTGAAGGTACGTCTCCACAGCCTCCTCCGTGCCGTATACCTTCATTACTGTGGATTTATTAACTCTACCGCACACGGTTTTTTAACCTTCCCATTCACTTTGTGTAATATTTATGCACCGCTAAGTTGTGAAAAGTGGAATCCGTGTTAAACATCTGCATCTACGTCTAGGTTGGATGTGCGATAAGCTTGTCAATTTTTAATCGAATTCAATTTAAATGCACTCAAATTTGAACAATCTATTTCCCTCACCTCTACATTATCCTTAATTCTGTATTTCTACTTAAATTCCTGCAAATGCACGAGTGCACTTTAGCGCTACATTTTAAAAATGACTTCATGCGCGCACTATATAAACCGTAGACCTTTTCAGTGTTTTCACGGATCACGTTACAGCCCATAAGAATTTTATTCAGCTCTGAAGTAGTTTACATAATGTAATCTTGACTGTGGTTTTCTTCCATTTTTGTAGTGATAAGCCCCAACCTGTGACAGTGCAGATTGTCATGTGTCCTGTCCCGTTCTTTCTCCCTATAGGTGATAACATCACTATGCTTACCACAGCTGACTGGTTGTTAAGTTCTAGTTCACAGTCCGCTGCAGGTTTGTGCAGTTCTGGCGAAACAATGAAAGGACAATACTTGGCGTCATATGTGAAATGACACACGTTACATAGTCATTTCAGCCTGAGGCAATCCTAACAATTCCATCTGATTGCATTCGCCAATGTGAAAAGCCAAATCGTGATGCGCTCACATCTCTTCAACTATTGTGCCTTTCATTTGGACTCTTGTTTGGCATTCTGTGTTGTGTTATGGTGAATCTGTTGAAAGCATGGTTTGAGACTTTTTGGCTATGATTCCAGACCGTCAATGAATGGTTAAAAAGCTGCGGGCGCGCATAATGCGCGTTTCGCTTTTTATTTGATGTTCTGCAGGACGGTTTTATGGTTATGTGTGGTATGTGATAAGACTTGACTGCACTAGTTTCTGCATGTGCCGTGCCACTATTTTCCCATATCCCTTCGAGAAGGAGGGGTGGGGGGAGCGTTGGGATGTATTCAAACCGCTCCCCATCGACATGTGTTCCTTTGAGGGAGAGCATAGCTGCAACATGTTCGACATGACAAGCTGATGGCTACCTCAGCCATGAGGGATTTCAGTGGGCATGACTCCGTACCCACATTGTGAATGATTTTGTTTTCATAAATGTAAACCTCCACCCCACCCCCTCCTGAGACAGAGATGGATTCATTTCAAAGATCCGGGCCTGTCTAAACGCTGTGAAATCGTCTCCCGGTTGCCCTCATTGTAGTTTGGAGAGGTTGGGTCAAACACATTTTATACACCATGCATTGCCTTGACATATCAATTATGCTGCACGTCCATGCATTCCACAGTTTACTCCTGCCATTAAATTCCACCTTTTTTGCCTGTTTTCCCTTGATGCTACATAATACCCTTCCGGTAAGAAATCAAGTAACTAATAATATTTAGAATGCATCGTTTGGAATTAAATAAAAGGTCAATGTTTTCAATGTTGAAAAAGTAAATAAATGAACGAATATGAGTTCTGTATGTTACACAGCGTTCAAAAGTTTGGAGTTGGCAAGATTTTTCAATGTTTTTTGCAAGAAGTCTCCTGCATGCTCACCAAGGCTGGATTTATTTGATCAAAAATACAGTAGTACAGAAAAAAAAATTGCTTTAAATTAAATTGATTCAATTATATTTCATCATTTAGTCCTGTAATGTCGAAGCCAGACTTTCCGATTCAGTGCTCAAGAATATTTTTAAAATTAATATCAATGTTTAAAACAGCTGCCTAAATTTTGTTAATATTTTTGTGGTGCGTTTTTAGGATTCTTTGATTTAATAGAAAGTTAGAAGAAATGTAATAGAAAGAACAGCATGTTGTGTAATTCATTTCTTTCAAAAAAGAAAAAATCATCTGACTCCAAACTTTCTCTCTCTCTCTCTCTCTCTCTCTCTCTCTCTATATATATATATATATATGTATGTATGTGTTTGCATATTTATTTATTTACTTAACTATATATTTATTGACTATATATTTAATTATCTACTCTTTGATTTTTACATGTCATTCTGTCAGATGTAAATTGGCTTATTCATTTAAATAATAGTGCTTAGTAAGGCTATTGTCCTTAAATCAACACAAGAGCTGTGTTGTCCTTGTTTTATTTGTAGAAGAGATTAGCTTTAATTGTAGGCCTCTCTTGTGAGCTAGCAAGGATAGAGCTGTCGAAACCTGAAAGCTCTATTATCTCAATAGAAGCCCATTTCATTACGCCACCCTTACAAAACCCAACCACCTAATGATCCTTTCCACATTGTGAGGCAATAAAACCATCTGAATGAGCACTTTGACGTTACAAAAGTTTGCTTTTTGGCTATGCTTTAAATTCACGCATTACGTTAAGATCAAGTATGTTGATTTTACGAGCAGAAAAGGCATTTGCCTGTAGTGTGACTGACAACCGGCTCTACCAGTGCAGCGTCACAAATGCTCTGCTTTCCTTCTGCTTGCAGTTAAAACAGAGCCAATGAGCAGCAGTGAAATCGCCACCTCTGTAGCAGACGGCTCTCTAGACAGCTTCTCAGGATCAGGTACGACACGCACACACTCAAAGCTGAAGAGCTGACTGTTGGGAGATGATCCCACAGATGGGTTACTGATAAGCTGAGGCCCAGGAAGTGGCCCTGTGGCTGGAGCTCTAGTAGCGGGAGGCTCTGTCTCAGTTCCCAGGCCAATAGGCGTTGAGTTATGACCCTCCCAGCCCCCTTCTCGGCCCTAATCGAGTGACACCCCATTCCGGTGGTCCGCATGCCCCGGTGTTAGATGCATGACTCTTGAATTCTGAAACAAAGTTTAATAAGACTAGAAACGTAAGGTGATATTGAATGCCTATTTTTACTCCGTTTCGAAGACATTTTAGAGCCGCAAAACCAGCTCACTTGCATTGTGTCAAAAACGTTAACTCTCAATGGACTATTTTCAAACTTAAGCATACAAATTTAGGTAGGTCTATTTTATGTTATAGACTCCTCACTTTACTTACTAAGCAAATGCGAGAACTCTTCATGGAGTATTACATTCCTGCTAATTTGTCTTATTTCCCTACCTATTTGACTAAGTACCTGATACCTTTATGTTAGACTCATATAAATCATGCCTCGGACTTCTATCTCTGACAATATGAATGAAGTGAAGTCATTTGAGATTGTTTTATACTCAGGGGATGCAGTAGTGTAGAGGTTCAGTGTTTGTCCAGACCAGGTGCTGAAGTGTGGGGAAAAGGCCTTGGTTTCAGGGCGCAAAGAATACAGTTACACGGAGCAAGAGCTCCTTAACTAACCCTTACTTTAGATGTCACAGCCAATTATACACACGAGGCAAGAGAATCGCAATGTTCGTAATACCTCTACCCTAAAGAAAAGACATCCAAACCCTACAAATGGGAATTCACAAAGGACCAAGTTTATATTTAGCAGTCTAAAAACAGCAATGGTAAGTTAGTAATTAGTATTATTAGGAACAGCTATAGGTTTTTAAGACCGAAGATGTAATACACATGTTAAAAATATTCTATTATATTCCATTTTTTCTATTCTTTCCATCCTCTTAATATCAAACCGTATTATTAGTGTATTTGTATGAAATTAAAACTAAGGATTTTTAAATAAAACCGTATAGTAGTAATGAAGATAGTTAATTATAGATATAGAATTTGAGAAAAAAAATTTTTTTTAAAATTTTGTATTATCATTTTAATCGGAAACCCTACAACAACAACTTTTTGAAAAGTGAAATAATTCTAATATATTTATACATTTATGCATACATTGAAAAAATAATAAAATAAAACGGCAACAAAAACAAAATAAGATTTTCACATAATAATATGACATGATATAATAATAATTATAATTTATTATTCATTTATTATTTTATTAATATATAATATATATACAATATAAACATTGTATGTCATTACAAATAATAAAGGAAGAAGACTAAAAATGCAAATAATATAATAATTTTCATTCATTTGAAATATTAAAACAATAACAATGAAATAAAATATATTTTTTTTAGTTTAGTTTTTTTTTTTTTTTTTTTTTTCTGGGGGGGTGGCAATAGAAAAGTACCTTTTATAAGGGCACTACAATTTGAATGCAATTTCCAAGACTTAAGCCATGCATTCACTGGCACATCAAAAGATCTCATGTTGCTCCGTAGTGTTTGTGTGAGCTAAGTGAATGGCCCTCCGCACCGTCATTAAGGGCTGAGAACCACAGGGCTGGTATGTGTCTAATGAAGGCTCCTTATGTGTACTACTTACCTGTAATCAGGCCCTCTGATTTCTCATTGTACGGTCCACTTTAAACTCTCCAGTGTGCACGGTCATACATCATTCCCAGCTCCGTGTGTGTGCGTGTTTGTGGACACTAGGCCTTTCCATCCTGTGTAGGTTTTTATGTATACAGTCAGCAGAAAACGCTCCCATATTACCTGATTATTTTCCTTCGTTATTGCTCTTAATTTTTCAACCTAAAATAAGGTTAGTGAAATAAATAGTGTAATGCAATGTAATTACTGTTTCCTTGGATTCCAGAAGTTCTGTTGGCAAAGAATAATATTTACCTTATTTTTTAATGTTTGAATATGTGCTTGCCTCTTTTCTTTTTAACTCTCCACAGCCATTGGAACCAGTGGCTTCAGCCCAAGACAAACTCACCAGTTCTCTCCCCAGATTTACCCTTCCAAGTAAGGCTTCTTTTATTTTTCTTTAAAAAATAAGCAGCATCCAACTTCATTTGGGCCTTTAATTAGATCCTTCTGCCAGATTCTGGACTCTCCGGCTGCTTTGTTTTCATTGATGTCTGCAGCTTGCGTACTCCAAAATCTGTTGTAATTATTATCTTGCAAAAATTTCCCTCGTGATTTATTTTTCTTTCGCAATGTATATCAGCTGCTTAATGGATAGATTTTTCTCCGTTTCGCAGCTTGGCCAAATATTTATGATTAAGTAGCAGAATCACAGAGAATTTGTCTTTGAGCAAATTTTTCGATATGGGCTTTTGGGTAAAAATACATGTCTCTCTTTTCTTTTACTTTGCTCTCAAACAGCAGACCCTATCCACACATTCTTCCGACTCCTTCCGCCCAAAATATGGCTGCGTACGGACAGACGCAATACACCACAGGAATGCAGCAGGCTGCTGCCTATGGCACGTACCCTCAGCCAGGCCAGCCTTATGGGATTCCAGCCTATGGTAACTGAATCACTTCATACTTTGCTACGCTTTAAAGCTTTGCAATTCAGATTGTGCTTTGCTTTTCACTCAAGCAGATGAACTCCCACGTTTACTTTCACTTTACTATACTTTACTACACTTTTACTGTATTGTCTGCAATAGTATTAAACTAAATGTATTTTAATTATTATTTAAAAAAATAATTCTTTTTTAACATTTAGAATTGTTTTAGAATGTTTTTAACATATTAGATTAGAAGTTACATTTAAAATATATATTTAAAAAAATAAATATTTATTTACTTACAGTGTTAGAAATGTGAACAGTTTTATAAACATTTGAATTATTATTATTATTTTATTTATTTTATTTATTTATTTTTTTCGGGAATATTAAAAACTTTTCTCTGGGTATTTCACCATTTTAAGTGCGATTCCAACCCAAAGGGAGCAAACATATTCAGTTTGAAGGGTACTGTGAATGGTATAGGCAACAAGGGAACATGGAAACATTATTCACAGGAAGTGGAGAGGGAAGTCACCCAACTGTCATCGCTCATCGCATCACCAGTCAAAACAAACAATATGGGAAGGGTTCACATATGCATTAGATTATTATACAAACTGGAATATTTGTTAATGGTTGTGGTGACAAATGTATTGTATAAATAGGTAAAGTAAAACCAGCAATAAAAAGCTAATTCTCTGTCATTTTATTTATGTTAACTACCTAGGCAGTGTTTACTTTTAGACTTCATGTGAAAAAGAAAGAATAAGATGAGACCACTAATAGCAATAGTACAAATGATGATATAATGAGCGTATGCATTTTGATGTTATTTATTAGATGCAAATTTGGGTAACATTTTAGTGTAGGTAACACTTGTTAATTATTAACTATGACTTTTGCCTCAATACATTTTTGATTTGCTGCTTATTAATAGTTAGTGAGGTAGTTGTTAAATTTGAGTATTGGGTAGGATAAGGGATGTAGAATAAAGTCATATAGAATAATTAATGGTTAATAATTTAGTATTCTGCATGCTAAAAAGCGACTAATAGGAGTAACAATAAAATAAAGTGTTACCCAAAATGGTATATGTGTTTATATGTATTTAAATTGAAGAAGTAAAATAAATTATTGTAATATATCTTAATCTGCGTGATCTTGTCATTGACATTCCAGGGCATTCCAAACGAGTGATTATTTTCATCGCGGTCCACTTCGGTGGATATCCCCTTCTTAGGGAGTAGGGAACACTGCATAGGGACCCTGTCAATAAGAACGCACCTTTTGTACTTAGCATGTACTGTAGCTTTAAGATTAATTTTTAAACTAAGCTAACAACGTGCTGATCACTAAGATTCGGCTAACGCTTACCTCAGCCCTTAGTCACTCCTTTTACCACCTTCAGTCGAAACTTGGGACTCTGCTGACCTTTTGTTTTGCATTTGCAGATTCAGTGCCTCCTTTAGACATTTGCTAATTTTTTGCTAGTTCGACAGATAAGAGAGATTTCAAAGATTTCAATTCCTCGTCTACACACCGTGAGAGCCCAACTCCACAAATGTTTTTCCAACGTTATGAAACCTTTGCGAAAATATGCGCACAGATAATGTTGTTTAGGTAGAACAATCTCGAAATACGCTCCCGAGAGTTCACGTGTTTGTTTGAGTAGAAGCAAAACGCAAACCTGCGTTGGGCCTGATTCAATCCAATCAAAAAACGAGTTTGTTTTAACTCCGACCAGCAAATTCTTGGAAGTCCGTGCTGAGTTTGGCACAGACACTTCAATGCAAAGGTTGCTTGAATCACAGCCCGGTGCAAAACAAGCCACCGTTTTTTTTTTTTTTTTTCTTCATTGTCGTGGAAGGAGTAACGCTGAGGATTGTGCATCATGCTGCTCTGGTGTCACTAACTGATTTAGGTCCATTGTGGGCAGGCATCAAGACAGAGGGCGGACTGACCCAGGCTCAGTCTCCAGGCCAGAGCGGCTTCCTCAGCTACAGTTCCAGCTTCTCCACGCCTCAGACGGGACAAGCACCCTACAGTTACCAGATGCAAGGTCAGGAACACCCTCTACTCTTTTCCTCTTCTGCTCTTCCCGCTGGAGTGACAAAATAGAGCCGTGATTCCTCTGTGGCCCCCTTCAAAAGCGGTCACAATTAATGGCAGACACGGACCAATTCATAACATCCCCGAGCAGATGGTTGTATTGGGTTGTAGTTAGACACAGTCTTTTTTGCATTAGGCCTGAAGAGAACCAACACAGATGGAAAAAAAATCCCTTTTTCCTCTTTAAGACCAGTCCTTTTCTGCTTTGCGCTCGGCCATGTACTTTCTTAAGTATGTTTGCTTTAGAAGGAACACCCGTGACTCTCGACTTTGAGGTCAGTTCATGGAAGTCACACTTGCGTACTGGGAATTAAACGTGCATCAGACAAACTCGGGTGGCAGAGTTTTTTGTTGTTTTTTTTGAGACATTGTCCCTTCTCCAAAACCAACAGTCTTTTTCTGCCGTTCTTTTTCTCCCATCTTTCTCCCTGTGGTGTTTTCCTTCGAGCCTCCAACAGTTAGCGCCGGTTTGAGCTCTCTAATCTCCAAATAATGTGTGACAGTAGAAACATCTCCACGTTTTTGAACGCTCTCCAGAGCATCTCACAATAAATAATGTGACATATGTGGTCTGTTGAAGCTTCTTTTCCATGCCTCATAAGTAGAAACTTTCTGCTTCTGCTGATTCTGCCTCAACACTAGGGTTGTAAGTGTTACTCTGCCCCAACCACAGAAGTTTAAAGACCTGTTCACACCGTTCAAGTCCAATGAAACTAGATGTCATGAAAATATAGAACCCATAGAATGCAACCAATGGTTTTTAATACCAATTTTTTGTAATTCTTTTACACCTAATCAATTCTGATACATAGACATTAAGTAAAAGCCAATGAATGCCTATCACAGTAGGAGAAAGCATTGTGTCATTTTAATATTTTGCTGTGAATTTCTTGTGCCAAAACTTCACAACGACACTGCATTGAGTTTGTTGTAAGTCAGAAACTGAGGTGCCTTCAGTCTTCCTTTCAAAGCCCACGCAGCCATAAACACATTAGCCACTAACTGCAAGAGCAGATGACAGATGACCATTAACCAGGCCAGTCTGTCTCTATTGGCTTCCTCTCGGTGCCTCATCGATTAGGCAGGTCTGGACTCAAAGGAAGAGAATCAACACGGTAGCCAAATGTAGACCCCCTCCCATCTATATGATACCAACTGCTGTCCCATAACCCTAGTAGAGCGAGCCTGCACCCAGCTGTCAGAGGGAATACAATTAAATTAATGTTTTTACCCTGCTCTTTCATGTCTAATGGAACGGCGCTGGCTTTCTCTGATCGTGATCCAGAAATGTAACACAGAAGGACCTTCCTGGCTTGAAATGTCATCGCAGATTGTTGGGATAGATCAAAATTCTGAGTGTTAGTGATAAGACTTTTGTTAGGTTAGATAAATATAAATATGTTGATAATTTTCTAAATGTTGATTTTTAAAGCCACTTTTTGTAACGTCTAATGAGTTATTAGTCTGCCAAATATAATTTTTTTTAATATATAACTTTCTTTTTGGAAGGGGAGGTTTCTATGTCTATGTTTGATAAATTGTGATGACTTAATTAGCTTCATTAATAATAATATATATTATGAATTTTATTTTATATAAAAATATAGTATAAATGAACTATAATGCATATAAATATTTCCAATTATTTAAAATACATTTCTATCTATCTATCTATCTATCTATCTATCTATCTATCTATCTATCTATCTATCTATAAGTTGCCAGTGAATTGTCTTCTTGACAATTCTTCTTTGAAAGACTTCTTGATAGCTTTTTGATTTCACTCAGTACATCCAAGTATAAATTAGGAATTAATTTTCCGGTTTCACACCTGTTTAAGCTTACATCCTTTTCCATAACCATAATGCCTCTAAAGCAAGAGCGGAGCCATATAGAGCGGCTTCTCTCGCTGATTTTCACTCAAAGTAGATGATAATTACAGCAACAATTGGGCCTCCCTCCATTCTGCACACCGTGTGAGAGGAGCAGCAGACTGCTTTTTAAAGAAGCCCATCTGGACTTGATCGCTTGCTCCCTAGAGAGGCCTACAAAACTTCTGCTACAAATATTGTGCACTGATGATAGACATAGCCCATGGCAAGAGGACTGATCAAGCACAGCAAATGGACTCCCAATTGGAGAGGCCATAAGGAGAGCCAGTGTCTCGTCTTGAGTGAACTAACTGGAGCAAGACAGAGAGGAGAGGGGGAGGAACGGGGGAGTTTTTGCCCCTGGGAAAAACCAGGCCTCTCCTCAGCATGGAGTCATTCTTTTGGGACCGGAGGGGGTCTTGCTTGGCTTTTATGTGGCTCCGGACTCTCTCTGGAGTCAACTGCTTTCCTACGAGTCCTGGCTTTTATGACTTTTTGAACTGTGGATTTAGCTAATTTGTTGTGCATTGGGAGATTCATGTGTCTCACTTTATGTGACGGCTCAAGTCTGGGGAGGAAGTCAACAGCTTTTAGAGCACCTCTTGCTGTTCTTTAAAAACAAGAGATAAAAAAAAGAAACAAACTTGCTTGTTGAGCCAGACGGTAGTCCACAAGTAAAGCTGTTGTATGTTTGTTGCAGTCTGAGGGGCCTCATTTTCCTGAACATCAGAAGATGAAAGACTTTGCTTCTGTTTTTTTTTCTTAACAAATGTCCCGTTATCCTTTTGTATAAACACATTGAGCTCGTTTTGTGCCTATTTTGTGTTGAGAGGTTTGTATGGAGATAACTGATGATTCCCACAACTTTTAGCAGCAGGTACTACAGCTGTTCAGTAGTTATGTTAGCGTTAGAGAACTTCTTAGAAAATGTGATAAAAGGGATTTAGAGGACTATTATGCATTCAATACATGTTAAGCTCAGTCTACAGCATTTGTGGCTGTATGTTGATTATGGCAAAAAGCAGTTTTGACTTGTCCCTCATTTTCTGTTTAAAAGTAAAAATGTAGATTACTTTGAGACACTTGCAATGGAAATGAGTTAAAATGTGAGGATTTAAAAGGAGAAGTTTATAAAAATAATTGTATTCAATTTTCAATTGAAACTTGTATATTATTCCAGCTGCTGAGTTGCTTTCATCATTTCTACTGCAGTGTTTACTAAAACACAAATTAACTATTTAAAATCAATAGTTAAAAAGACACTATTAAAATGTTTTCTTCAAAGAATTAATTTTATAACTAGCTGAAATAGTTTAATGTGAAATACTTAAAATGACTAAAACTTAAATATGACAAAATATATCAATAAATATAAATGCTAAATAAAGTAAATAAGTAAAATATAATAAATTTAACGTACAAAAATAATATATATAATAATATATAATTATATCGCAGATACAAATAAAAATATGTTAAATGATAAAAGCATGCAATAAAATCGCAAAAACCCAGACTTTTACTTTAAAAACAAAAAATAAATAGATTTCTGTTGATTGAGCTCAACTCTGCACCATTTTTTCAGTCCAATTTGATTTGAGCACCTTGACTCAGAGAAGCACCTCTAAACGCAGCTTACCTCCAGGCTATCTCACCCCTATAACTCATGCCATGTATGTTATTAAGTCATTAGATGCTATCTCTCCATAGAGAGATTTAATTACCCAAAAGGTGCTTCTTTGAGCAGCTTGTAAAGAAGACAGATATGCATATTCATTGAGGCAGGATGTCAGGTAAAACTCCCTCCCCCTCATGTGTCTTTGTAAAGGTAGCGATGGATGAAATAATAGACCCAACCCTCCTCTTTCTTTCCGACCATCGGCCAAGATCCAATCACTGATATGGACAAAGAAAAGATAGAGTCACTGTTATATCCTACCCACACACACACACACACACACACAATCCCTCATGCCCCTATAGTCCCTGCAAGCTTTGTCTTAAATGCCTTCGAGGCGTTTTAGGTCTCGCTTGACTCAACCCCCATCAACAATTTAAAAATGTCATTTATGTTGAAGGTTATATTGCGCTCAGAATTACATCAGTCACAAACAAAGCCTCATCTGATTTCATCTTTGTGTGTTTTGCATTGCGATAGCTCACGATCATGTCTCTTTCTCTCATAGGAGGCAGTTTTACAACAACTTCAGGGCTGTATGCTGGAAGCAATTCCCTCACGAACTCGACTGGATTCAATAGCACACAACAGGTAGCCGTAATCAAATTTCTATCCCTCACTATCTAGTCTGTTGAAATCACATTTCCTCCATTTGGCACATTCGCCCAGTATTTCCCCCCCCCTCCTGTAAGCCTTTATAGAACATGTGTACGCTCGCATATTACTCACATGATATGAATCACTCTAAATGTCTCGACCACTGTACGCAAGGATTACCTCTTGCTCTTTTCGCGTATGAATTATGCCACGAGTGGAGGAAAAAAGAGTGAAGACAGATCGCTGTCCAGATGTAGCGCACAGGAGACATATGTTCACATTTACGTTTTGGAATCTGCGCTGTAAAGTAGCAGCGTTGCGTGCGGCTATCTCACATTACCTCCTTGATGTCTTTCTGCAGGACTACCCCTCCTACCCAGCTTTTGGCCAGAGTCAGTATGCGCAGTATTACAACAGTAGCCCTTACACTTCTCCATACATGACCAGTAACAACACCAGCCCCACCACACCCTCCACCACTGCCACCTACACCCTACAGGAACCTCCATCAGGGATCACCAGCCAGGCCCTCTCAGAGCAGCCGGCAGGTAAGAAAGCTCGGTTTGAGGGGGAAAAAAGGTATGGAGGTGTGCAGTTTTCTCTATGAAAAAAAAAAAATCTATAAAGTAATTTTTTTTTCCAGTATTCTTTACATTTAAATTATCTTGCTGTCATCTAACACTTAACTTAAAACTGACAATAAAGACCTCATAAATTATATAAAGCGCCTAAAATATATTTATATTTTATTATGTATAAAAATGTGATCTTTAGATAAAAATCAATTAAAATTTGTGTATATATATAGTGCTGTCAAATAATTGATTGTGATTAATCGTATCCAATTTTTTATATATATATATAAATATATACATGTAAATATTTTCTAAATATATGCTCCATTTGTTTTTATTTATATATACACAAGCTTAAAAAAAAAAATATATATATATATATATATATATATATATATATATATATATATTAATAGATTAATAGATTAATATTATATTATATGTTAATCTAATATTAATATATTATTATTATTTGTTATTAAATGGCACAAATTAAGAACAATGACAAATGTATATAATTTGTGCCATTTATTTATTTATCAGCCCTAATGACAATAATTTTAATTTTACCTGAATCCGTCCAAATTGATAATGCTTGGTTCTATAAAGTAAATACTGTATTTGATGCTATCCATCTTTTTCCCTGAGTAACCGATGAGCGCCGCCATAATGGATTCCAACTTCTTTTGCTCTCATGTTCCAGTCTCCATAGAAATTGATTAAACTTAAAATGTGGTAACATAACGCATGCATCTTTTTATTTTACGTTCAGGAAAATGGTTGACATTGCCATTCTACTCTATTTTTACTCCTCCAATGACCCAAACTTTTATTACGTTTGCCTTGTCATGTAATTAGGGCCGGATGGTGCAGTGCATAACACCCTCATTGTCATTACTAAAGCTTAAATGGTATCTAGGGTATTAGGAGATCAGATAAACGGTGTGATATTAGAGCATGCGGGCAGCAGCTACACGACTGAACACTAGATGAGGTAAACGGATCCAGCCACAATGTGAAGGTGAAAGCCTTTTTTATTTTCCTCTTTTGATATACTTTTTGCCTTTCTTTTTTCTCTTGCAGGAGAGTACAGTACAATCCACAGTCCATCAACCCCCATTAAAGATTCAGATTCAGATCGATTGCGTCGGGCTTCAGATGGAAAGTCACGTGGCCGGGGAAGGAGGAACAATAACCCATCCCCACCTCCCGACTCTGACCTTGAGGTATTGGAACGCTGCCGCTCTGTCAATGTATCTAGCTGGAATCTCAGCAATTGATTAATTACTATTAAGATGCTTTTGAGCCAGAACTGTCCGTACTGCTTACTGCTTTACCTCAAAAGCAATGCATTTACATGTTTAAGAATGCGTTTCCATGCTCAGTTTTACATGTTAGAACATGTAAATGTCCTAAACAGAGTTTTTTTGGTGAAAGCTGTGCTTTGCATGTTTTGCACGCTTAGCATGCAAAAGCCTAAATCTGCGCTCTGTCGGTTTGTTTTGTGTGCATGTCACATGTTTTGACATGAAGGCTGGAAAAAAAAACAGACTTAAATCTCTTGAAAGTAGTTTTCTTGCATTGTTGCGTTTTGTAGAAAAGCAGATTTGCGTAAATTGCCAGCATATTGACCCACCGGGTTAAATTTATTTAAATGTTTACAAAAAATATTGGCGTGTTTCTATACGTATAATTTTACATTTAATTCTTTCTACACCAATAAGCGTGTTTTCGTGATTAATCACATACAAAATAAAGCTTTTTGTTTGCATAGCATATGTGTGTGTATGTATATATTAACACGCACATGCATGTATATATTTAAGAAAGATATGTTAGGCTAATATATTAAATATAAATACAAATTAAGTATAAATTATGTGAATATATGCATATAAATATTTTCAAAATATATGCTGTATGTGTGTGTTTGTATATACATAATAAATAGATCATATCAGTTTAAATATGAACAGAAACTTTTTGGATTTTGGATGCGATTTAATCGTTTGACAGTTTTAGTATATTTAGAAGTATATTATTTCTATCTCGATCATATTTGAGATGTACAGTTTATGGTCTTTTCATTAACATGACCTGAATCTCTGGAAGGTTTTGGCCCCATTAGCAAGCTGACATCATAGCATGTTAACAAATCTAGTTAATTAGTTTGTTGGTATCGATCGTGTTAATGCATCGGGGTCAGGAGATGGATTGTCCAGCGGTGGTTCTTCCCGCAGTTGCGGGGTGCTATGGTGACCATCAGTGCTGAATATCTACTGATCCCAGGGCGCATGAATCTATGCACCCTTCTTATTGACAATCAGATCATCTTGCATGCTGAGAGAGCCATTGATTTTGCTCTTTCTTTTCTCAGCGCGTGTTCATTTGGGACTTGGATGAAACAATCATCGTTTTCCATTCCTTGCTCACGGGATCTTACGCCAACAGATTCGGGAGGGTAAGTGGTGTATTTTAAATGCAAACGCAGGCAAATATTACGGCAGAGTCTAGAAAAATACACAGAAAGAGGGTCTGTTTGGGTACACCGTCCAGCTTCGGAGTTCAGTGTAATTGTTTCTTTTTTTAATAAGATCGTCGAGGCCTCGCAGGCATTCAGCTCGGCCTGCAGCTGTCTGAGTTATGTGGCTGGAACAGGCATGGATTACAAACCAGTTGCACCGAGAATGTCCATTGACACTTCTTAAGGGTTTTTTTGTCCTTCAGAAATGGTTCATTGTTAAGTTTAATGAAATGTTTGCCTTAAATGCCCTTTGAGTGGAGTTCACATATAGCAAAGTTGAGAAACATTGAAACTCAGAGAGAGAGAGAGAGTCTCAGGAATCTGCATTTATTTGATCAAACACAATATTTCAGTTAATAGAAAATTTGAACTAGAAAGGTTTATTAATTGCTTGAGAATTACATTATTCTCATTAACATTATCTTATGATCAGTTATGATGCATTTAATGTATGCTTGCTCAATAAAAGTATAAATTCTAAAGTTTGGGTAGTGCATATAAAATGATTTTATTATATAAAAGAGTAGGGGATAATATTTAGCTTTATTTAGAGGACATTTTAATGAAGGCATATTGCCAAATTTAGCAGGTTCACAAGGGTTATGAACATGCAATAAGAAGTAGTTTACTTCTGCGGTTGTTGTATTTGTTATTTTATATAAACCGTCATAAGCTATATTTGAACTTTCAAAACAAACAATTTGGGAAATACGTTGATCTGCAATTCTCAGGCTTCGTCAATGATCTCATGGCTTTATTTAACTCGCTAAACCATTGGTTCAATTCACCAAATTATAATTTCACAAAAAAGCCCTAAATTTGAGTTCAACGTGTGTGTGTGTGTGTGTGTGTGTGTTTTTAAACCCTCTTTGTGTCTGAAGAATGTAGAAAGCTGCTTCCTTGTTTGAGGGAATAAATCACAGACTTGGCATTTTTTGGCTGAGCTTCTTGAAGGGTTTTTTTCTTTGTGGTGAGTGTAGATGACAGCAGCGCTCGGATGTCAGTGGAACGGGGCCCGGCGGCTGGTTTATTCTCTTTGTTCCTCAGGCAGGGTGTTTGATGGGGGTGGTGTTTTGTTTTAAGGGTGAGGGAGCCCTGGCCCTCGACCCTGCACTGTTTATTTACTTTATCTCGGCTGAGCATGCTGGGTAAAGAAGCGAAACTCTGAGAGCGGCTCAGCCGTGTCCACTCTCACACACACACACACACACACACACACACACACACACACACACACACACACACACACACACACTTAAACTGAGTTGTCGGTGCAGCCACGTCTAATTTTAAGGTCTTAACCAATTATAAGTGTGTGTGTTTCCCAAGTTCAAGCAAAACCCAATCTGAAGTTTCAGTTACTATAATTTGGAAAAGTCACATTTCATAGTTAATAAATTCTGTCTTCTGGGTTGTGATTGGTCAGAGGAACATGTGTACAGAATTTAATGAGAGCGTTAGATGGATTTGAAATTAATTAGCATGATTGGGGAAACTTAAAACCATAACACAAAATGATGGTTAATTATTTCAGTTTCACTAACGTTCAAAAGTTTTGAGTCAGCAAGATTTAAGCCAATTTATATATATGTATATAATCCTGGTTTCCATAAAAATAGTAGCTGTTGAGCACCAAATCAGCATATTAGAAAACAAATAAAATAAAATATTGTGGTTTCAGAATATTAGAATAAAAGAATAAAAAAAAAATGTTTTCACAAAAATATTAGTATGCTGAAAATGATGGAAACCAAATCAGTATATTAGAGAAAAAAAAAAATGTACAAATAAAATAATTCTGAGGGGGAAAAAATTTTTAAGCCGCACAACAGTTTTCAACACTGAAAATACTAAGAAATGATTCTTAAGCACTGAATCGTTCTTTGTCCTCCTCTCTGCTGACAAAATCTGATTATATGTTGCCCTTCCACCAGAAATATGCGTATCCCATCTACCCTGCAACATCGCAAACCGCATAATGCTCTCTTAAATCATATCAGCACACTCATCTCAAACCCTTACATTAAAAACCAAGGTGCTTCACGTTTCTTCTATATGAGGCGTAGATGACATAAACAGTAAGAAAACCCGGCGAAATGCATTTCTTCCAGCGAAAGCGTTGAGGAAGATCTCTATAAATAGAGCCGTGTTGGAGCGCACACTGCTGTGGTTATCAGTTATCCTAATTGGCATCAAGGCAGCTCGCTCCCATAAAGCTGATGGTTCGGGCCAGCTGTGTGGCCGTCAGCCCTGGAGGGAAAGCTTGCGGGGTGAGGGGGGGGGGTTCGGAGGGGAGGACTTGGCGCCCTTCGGGTGGCGCTGATGTGTGGGGACAGGTGGCAGCGAGAGCAGAAGACCCTCTGGCACTCCGGCCTGCTTGTATTCTTAACTCTCCCGCTGAATGATTGTTTAGATTTAATTGGAGAGGATTCGTCGGGCCAGAGAAATGCACTTTGCATACCCCTCACCACCAAACCTGCTTTTATTAACTGTCAGATACATAAAAAAGGTGTTTATATTAAGTCACTGACTGGCAGGCTCAAAATAGACGGGAGGGGAGGACTGTTCAGACGTGTTGGAGAGGAAATAACCCATTTTTGATTAGGCCATACGTTTAAAAGCTTCTTTTCGAATTAAAAGCAACGATTCAGCGGCGTATATAAACTGTGAAATTATTGATCACTTTTTTCATTAAGCCTCGTGTTCTTATTCTCAGCTCTCAGAGTGACTCCACGACTCTTTTAATAGCTCGGAAAACATACTTAACATTGAAGTATCAGGTTGATGACTTCCTGCACTCAGGAGAAGCGATTATAAACATCATTTTAACTCGCCAGCATGCATCCAACGACCGCCGTGAAATACGTTATTTTAGTTTGGGGGTTTTGGAGGCCTTAGATATAAACAAAGAATAATTGCAATGGATTTTCACATTAATTGTATGTATTCATTTATTTATTTTAATAGCGTGTTAACAAACCTAAATCATGAGTTCCTGTTGTTACTATAATACATATAATTGACATTTCACACATCAAAAAATGATAATTACATAATTGGAGTCTCGGAGAGTCACTCTCGAAAAAAACATGTGCTTTAACTTTTAAAAGTGTGAGGATTTTTTTATATTATTTATTGTATTCAGACGCGACGTAAAAAATTTAAGTGGCAGTAAAGACATTTATAATATAAAAATATATATTTTAAATATTTTAAACATCAAAGATGGTTTCCACAAAAATATTAAGCTGATGATAATAAAGACTTCTTGAGCATCGTAGAATGATTTCTGAAGGATCGTGTGACATTGAGCTTTACCATCACCAATAAAAACCTATTTAAGCAGAAAACCGTTATTTTAAACTGCAGTAATATTTCACAGTATTACTCACTTTTACTGATTGCGCCGTGTATGAACAGAAAAAAATATCCGCGTGCCGTCGTAAATATGATCATTCGTGGATCACACTCGGTCTGAACATCAACTTAATAAGCTCATCGGTTTCTTTGCTGGTGTTCTGTTCTTCTTGTGTGGTTTCCCCTCCCGCTGTCCGCAGTTAAAACATTTTCATTGTTGAGTGTGACATGTAATCAGTAAAAAGCTCAGGCGTTTCTTCAGGTGGCTTTAAGCTCTAATCCCTGCAGCAGAGCTCTCTGACTCAGCACGGCTCTACAGACTCTGGAATAAATCCCCTCCTTTGCTTTCCTCTCTCATTCGCACACTTGCTTTATCCTATTAATGAACAACGAGAGAACAACCACCGATTAGAAAAATAAGCCTGTGTGGAATGGAGATTACAAAAGATGATTTTAAATTGAATACTAGTCCGAATACCCGTTTTAATAAACCCAGCTGCCTGGTTTTAAGCTCGCGCTACAGTGTTTCTTTGTTTTAACGCTGTAGTGTGAACCGTCACTTTAAACGCACCGGCTCCCAAATATTTGTTGAGCTCAGGTGGGACTGGAAAATTGACAGCGTATGTTTGTAATCATAAAAAGGTGTCATTTTGTAACGAGCCTCCTTAATCGGTCAGTGTTGACTATTAAAGAGAAAAACACACTGCAAATAATTCATTAACTATTTAGAGAGCAGGCGCTCCCGTCTTTGTGTCAGCTCAAACACAGCACGAGATCGCCATTACTTGCCAGTATTGCATTACGGTGGAAACTGAATACATCGAATACATGTTAAAAAAAGAGTCCATTATATTTTAAGTGAGTAATCCATTTTGATTACTGCCAGTGCACGGGTTTAAACATCACTCGCTAAAGCTGTTTTGTGTAGGAAAATGCGCATCTTCCTGTTTCGAGAAGTTTCTATTAAATTCCCAACTTCAGCCTTTCACAAATAGTTGGAAAATGCGCTATATGATGTGAGAAGATTGTTTGGGGGAAATGGGGGTGAAATGCATCAGTAGTAATGTGTAGAAAGATGATCTTGGCTCTGAGGTATGCGGACAGTGATATATTTATGATGACACCTTGACCTCAAGCTCATTTCAACTCATAACGCATCTAAGATTGGGTTTTACTGCCTACAGAGTGTAAAATTAAGCCCTGCTTCTTTTTTAGGCAAAATCTACTTATCTGTTTATCTGTCTGTCTGTCTGTCATAGTCATAGTATGTATACTTTATCTAATATATAATGTAGAAAATCTTTGAAAATTTATACATTCAAATTATATGTTTCTACTAAATATATATTATTATTTTATATTATATTATATTGTACAGTTTTGTGTAGTATTGTGTGATATATGAAATATTTTCTTAAATTTTTAAAATAAGCATCTAAAATAAAAACAAAGCATCTAAAAATAATCTTACTAAGAATTTTTATTGTATATATAGAGTAAAATAAAATAAATAAAATATTTTTATTCATTTAATACAAGTGGTCTTGTTTTAAAAATTCTAATTAAATTACATTACAAACTATCATACTTTTATACTTTCTTTTGTATATTTTTGGGGAAAAAATTGTAAAAACGTATATGTGCATATGAGGTTTTATTATTATTTTTGTATATTTAAATTATGTGGCTATTTACCTATATATATATATACACGAGAGAGAAAGTAAAATATAGAAAATACAATCTAAAAACTATGTAACGTTAACCACAGCTAAAGATACTACTATATTATTACTGATTCTGAACTTCTGCTTTTAGTCCTACTTATATAGTACAGTCTTTTTTATATATATAGAAAGAAAAATAATTATTGTGTGTGTTTTTCAGGATCCACCAACGTCAGTGTCACTGGGACTAAGAATGGAAGAGATGATCTTCAACTTGGCCGACACACACTTCTTCTTCAACGACTTAGAAGTAAGTCCAGAACTTTCTAAACTTTGTTTGATTCGCGTTTTTTATGCGGTCCCCGTATCCGTCTTCACCCCCTGCGAAGCTTGCTGCCAGCCCTCTAATACGGTGATTACTTCTACAGCTTGCTTTTTTAGCGGCCATATTTAAAACCCAGCCCCAAGATGTGGATAAGTCACAACAGAGTGTATACATTACATTACGAGCACAAGAGCAGTCCATTAAAGTTTAAGCCATAGCATCAACAACCATTTAATAGCAGGGTGCCTATTTCTCGCTAACGTCCCTCAGTGGTGAAGTATTACCTCGGAGCCCATGGGACACTATGAATTTTACATGCGCTGTCAGTCTCCCCGGCCCGCGCCCACCGCCGCCCCCTCCCTTCCCCGCCGCTCAGGCCAATTTGTCAGCTTCTAATATTTCTGTACGTGCACTGACTGTCTGCGTGTCATGCTGTGTGCTCGGTGTCTCTGGCCGCTCTGGCCGCAGACTCTCAGTCACGGTCTGAAAGCGGCTGCTCTGCCCGCTCTGCCTGATTCATGTCGGATGCGTGTAAAATCTGCCCCCGGGGGCAGTTACTGAGAGGGTATCTAGGTGTCTGTCTGCCCCGCCTGGTGACCGGTGACTTCTGCTCGTGATTGGCAGCGCTCCTGTGCGTTCATAGCATTGAAGTTCAGTCTGTCCAGATCTGGTGTTGCTCGAGCTAGCGCTTCATTTAGTGATTCGAACAGATCGGCGATATGGCTCGTTAAAATAGCTTGGAGTCCGAAAATATGGACTGTGAAATAATTCAACAAATCCACAGACACCAAAATAAAAATGCTTTTAAAAATCATTTATTCACCTGAAGTTCTTTCTTATTTCTTATTTCGTTTGAAGCTATGCCATAAAAGACCGAATTTCACTGGAAATCTATTTAAATGAATCAGTTGATTTGGTTCAGACAAAACTGTTCTGAATGATTTGTTTTCAAAAACAATAGATATGGTTCTGTCTCGTTTATGATATTCAAATTTCTAAGACAAAGTTATCAGCATATTTAAAACTTTGCTGAAAAACCTGCTGTCTGAATTTTAATATAATTCCTACATTATTTATTTATTTATTCAGATTTTTATAAAGTAAATGTAACTATAAATATTTCAATTTAAACAAACTGAATCAAGTTATGTTTACTGGATTATCCACACATCATTTTTAAGAAAAATCACGTACCAGAAACAAGTATCAAATATGTTTTTTTCATTTATTTTAAATCATTTACTGTATACTGTATATTTGCTGTATAATGCCTAAATGTTAATGGAACATCTATAGGGTTTTTTCTGAATATAGTTATTTTATATGTGAGGCTTTGCTCGCTGATTCCAGTTTCATTGGGTGATTATCAGTGAAGAATAATTATCTCGCAAAGCAATCATTTGACTCAAACGCACAACTCTGAAATCTTCTGTTCAAATTCATTTTAAGCGCATAATAAAAAATAGCGGCTTGGACATTCTTCAGAATACCCTCTTTTGCGCTCCGCTGAAGACTGAAGTCATACGGGTTTGAAAGGACACGAGGGTTTATAAAGGCTAAAAGAATTTAAATTTTTGTCTAAACCGTGCTTTTAAGTAGCAGCCTTTGCGGACCAGATCTAACCGAGCCCGCTGAACCCACCAAGGCCAGACACCGCTGGCGAGCCGCTTTCCCTCATCCCCAGAACCCGACACCACTGACCCATTGATTTTCCTCTGCGTCCTGCTCGTGGCTGACCCCGCGGAGGAGGAAATGTTTTGTTTGATACTTAAGTGTGAGGAGAACTGTTGCGAGCCTGCCAAGTCTCATTAGTCAACGGCCTCGCTCTGCTTTTCCTGCCACGAGAACCAGGGAGAAAGAAAATGTTTGTGCTGCCCGAGACATTCGAGTGACGGGGAGATTCCAATCGCACTCATCTTGATCAAAGTTAATTGGCAGCAATTGGCTGTTAAATATTTCCGTATGTTTGGCTACACTAAATTGTGCCCGCCGCACTTTGTATAATGGATATGCCCTCCCGTCATTTCAAAAAAAAATATGACAGTTTTGTGACAAAGCTTAAATGTGGCTTTTTCATAACATCTGTCCTGTATTTTGATTTCGTTTCATGTGTTTAAACCGCTCGCGTATGATTCGGCTGTCGAGGCATCTTGTAAAATGATTGGATTGTGCAATGCGCCGTTTTTTCCTTTCTGCTATATCTCAGCAACGGAATTATTGCATTTCGTTGTGACACTTTAAAGCTAAGGACGTTTCTCTTAAAACGACAATTGCATGCAATAGCGGAAAACCTACTTTAAACCCGTAACAGAATGTTTTCTTTGAACCGGACGGGGTGTTTTCGGGGGACAGAGCAAAATTGTGGGAGAATTTCAAGCTGTAAATAATACCACAGCAGATATGTATTTGAGACCTTGAAGAAATGCACATGCTCGGTCTAATTTAGTCAAAGCCATAAAGGGATTTCCCTCTGGCTTTGCACATACAAATGCCTAATGGTGATTGGTGATTGTCAACTGTGTAACTTACACAAATGTGCAAAGGACAGCCGGCGCAGTCCAGAAATACACCATCGGCCTCTCAGCGTTCGTTTCGTGCCAGATGCTCATGCAGTGCTCATTTTGGGGAATAAAACGAGACTTAAGATTTGTAAATATCGCTGTTTAACGTATAAATCCACACGGATAGATTTTCTCGTGGTCACATCCTGTCTGAATAAAACGTCGGGGTGTGTTGGTGATGTGTGGGGTCATGTTGCACCGTGTTGCGTTACATTATTCTGTGCGGCGTTATTTGTTCCGCCTGCTTTCTCGCACCTGTGTGTGATTGGAGTTCGATTATATTCTGATAATTACATGATTGTGGATATGGAGGAATGTAATAAAAAGAAAAAAACACTTTGTGCTGGTCATAAGGGATGTACTTTGCGAACACTGCTGTGACCTAGCAGACACATAAAGATGCAGAGGACTTTGGAAAAAGAGACACTCTGTCTTGTTTTTTTGGCTCACTTAATTATTGATATTGTACAATGACAGAATATATTTCATGCTTGTCAGCAATATGATCCTTGTATCGATTGCAGCATATTGATTAAAATTTCTTCACGAGAGAGGAAGATTTTAGTGGTTATTTTCAGGAACTTCAAGTTTGTGCTGAATATCCAGTGACATTTTTATTAATAATTTTATTGAACGGCTAATTAAAACGTGTGTTGTTAATAACTTTTATTTGTAAATTCTGTTACAGTAAAAACAGCAATATTGCGAATTATTATTACAGTTTAAAATAACTTATACATACATTATAAAGTGTTTTTTTTCTGTGATTCAAAGCTGATTTTTCAACAGGCATTACAGCCATTATCTTCAATGTCACAAAAAAATCCTTCTAATGTGCTGATTTGATGCTATTTTTTTAATTATTATCAATGTTAAAAGCAGCTGTCTTGCTAAATACTTTATCCAGGATTTTTTTTTTTTTTTTTTTTTGAAAAACAGCATTTGCAATAGAAATATTTTGCAATATTATAAATCTTTGTACTGACACTTTCAGTCAAACTAATGTGCCCTTGATAAAAGAATAACATGTTTTTGTTTTGCTTTTTTTTCTCCAAGAAATCATAATGGTCTAAACATTTGAAAAGTAGCGTATATACATAAAGTATTAATTTAAAAATGTATTTAAATTAATTTAACTTTTTTCTTTGGAAACAGAATAGTGACAATTGCATTTGAAACTAAAATAAACCCATTAAAAATCCTTTAATTTCCTTATATATTTAATTGTTTTTATGCACAGAGATTTAGCATGGTTCTCTTTGGTTATATCACAACTGGTTATACCATAATTCTTGTATGCAATTACCCCAGTTTGTGTGATATGCTGCGTGCAGTACCTGAGTGTGAGGACGTGTTGGGGATGAAAGCATTCTTGTGTGTTGGGTGAGAGGTGGAGTGCGGGTTGGTGTGTGGGAATGTGCGTCTCTGGAGGCCCAGCCGTGCTCCCTCTCAGCGGGGAAGGGCCACGGCTCGCCGGGAGAGAAAACAACACAGAGCCGTCTGCGGGACAGAGTTCTCCTCCCTGGCTCTGCCGAGGTGGGAACGGTTTCAATTATCCTCCGCAGACGCATACCTGAGGCCAACCCTGTGACACTGCGAACGGGACGTTTTTAGCACCTCCAGGATGAAGGGCCTTCGCTTATCGGTTTACAACTGGGATTGAGTAGAAGTGTGACTTTTTATAATGACTTTAAAAACATTTTACAGCACCGTGTTCTGGTCTTAACGTCTTTCCAGTGCAAGTCACCTATTTTAGCTTGCAGTTTCCCCCTCGGTTATTTAGGTAGATAGCTTTGTTATTCAATATACAGTATTTCTGGCCAATACCACAAGCAAATGTTCCATCAAAATTCCTCGAGCTCCTTGGACCAAACCAAAATAGAGGAGTGACTCTTTTGAAAGTGAAATAAGCCATTATCATAACTTTCCCTACGCGTGTTGTGTGTTCGGGAACGCGCTTGACTCTGTGGATTTAATGTGTTTTTACGTCTAGACGCAGGTAGTGTCTTTTGGCTATCGGGGCTTCAGAGGTCCCCAGGCAGGAGCCCTGATGTGTTTTGGAATGACTAAAAAGAGAATGGAGAGCTTTTAAAGTCGGCCTGTCTATCTTCTCTCAGCATCAGCCCCTCTCTTACCCAGCAGCCCACAGTAATGGGGCCTAAGAGCAATAAGGGTTGTACGTCTCTGGAAAATGTAGTATTACAAACGACGTGGTGACAAATGATGGTTCGCTCATCCTTATGTAGTTTTTTTTGGATTGAAGCAACATTGTGTTTTAAATTAAGATCTTCAATTTAGACAATTCGTGAAAAATATATTGTGATATGCTGATATAATCTTCAAACCATTAATAAGAGCAGGTGTTTGATTTTCTTCCTATTTGGAAGGGTTTTGTTTTAACTGGCGTCGCACCTATCAGGTAGAAATCCAGTGGAACATTTGGCTCTTGATGTGTGTGTTGAGACTGTATTTGACCAAATTCGAACCATATTTTCCGTTATCTTCTTTCCGTCATTCTCGCTTTACTTGAATTGAAGATCTTGGTATGGATTCATGAAATATACTTAAAAATGAAATTCTTCTCAACTTAAGAGTTAGAAATAGTTTGTCGTAAATATGTATCATATTGTATCTTAAGAGATTTTTTCTTGAAGGGTTAGGTCACTCAAAAAAGAAAATTCTGTCATTAATTACTAACCTTCATGTTGTTCCAAACCCGTGAGACCTTTATTCATCTTCGGATATGATGAAATCAGAGAGTTTTCTGACCCTACGTGGACAGCAATATTAACACAAACAACTCACAGAAACATAGCAAGGACATTGGTAAAGTAGTCTTAATTTTACACCTAATTTTACAAGATAATAATGTTATTTATTCATTATTTACACAGCACCCTGCAACATAATCGTCATTGTTTAGGTTCCTTTTAATGCACAGATGCCACATGGATTTTTTTACCGATGTCCTCGCTACTTTTTAATGCGTTGATTATGGTGATATCCTTTTTGTCTACAGAAGAAAATATCCTATCGAAAATATCTTTATTTGTCTTCCAAAGATGAACGAAGAACGTACGGATTTGGTTGCGACATGGAGGTTCGACACAATGTTCATTTTCGGGTGCACTATCCCTTTAAGAAGATTTTTCATGAATCCGACCTCTGCTCTGTTCCATCTTCATATGGCAGAGTGCGAAAAGTCTCGGTTTTAGGAAGGATCGCGCTTCCAGAGAGCTTTGTTTTACTCGGCTGTTTGAATTCCATGACTGTTCAAGCACAAACTGTGGATTGGAATGAAGTGGGTCTGAAGAACTCTCTTTGTTCTCCATATCCTGTGTCCGACCCACAGGTAAGCCGCTCCCTCCCTCCTTCCCCTCTACCTCTCTCACCCTTCGCGTGGGCCAACCGTGGTGGGAAAGTGAAGGGGGGGCAAACACTGGGGTCATGAACCCCCCTCACCGACGGGGGGGGTGGATGACAGACCCTGCCAATGGAGTGGCAGCACTGAGAACCTGCGAACCATGGATTGGGCTTTTTCACATGGACTTAGCTTGTAGGCTTGGAGGAATGTTGTGATGATGGCTGTAATCACTCACACTGTGCCTTTGTTACCTGGGACGCTCACCTGTGTGGAGAGCTGGTTCCTTCTCCAGACTAAGCTTTAGCAGAGTTTAGGGTCTGGCCCAAAGGCACGGCCAGGGATGAAAGCTCCTGAGCTGAGAGAGAAAGAGAGAGGAGGGGAAAAAAGAGAAACGGTTGTAGCCAGGGAGAGTAATGCAATACGGATGTTTCCAGCTCAGGACGAGAGGGAAAGTGAGGTTTGTAGTTTTAAATAATCATTTTCTTTTTTGACATTCTACAGCAGTGGCTTCTGTGCAGTCGGCAGCAAAGCCCTTCCTCTGGCCAACAGGAAGAATCAGCCAGTCCGGCCTGATTGCTTAATGACAGATGCCAGCCGAACAAAGGAGGCTCTGATAGCTCGCATAAATGAAAAGGTTTTTCTAGGCCTGGATAGTCAGAGGAGGAACTGAAAGGAAAATGAGAGCGAGTGAATGGAAATAGAGAAGAGCTGATTTCAAGGTGTTTATTTTGTAGTTTGTTAGGCTTCTCTTGCAGTTTCCCACAGTTTTTCCCACACATTTACACATTTATTTCTTTTACCAGGACCTTCGGGTAGTTTAAAGAATGAGGACGGATCAAAAAAAATTGATGAATTAAACAGAGACAACGTGTTTGTGTAAGACGTAATTATGTACGGATTGCAGAGGAGGATCTTTACACAGCCTACAGTAGGAACATCTGGTGTTAGTTAGCACGATTGTAGGTCTGTAAGAACCACTACTTGGTGAACATGGAGAAGTACAATAAAAAAGAAAAGATAACATAATTGCCATCTTGGTTTTTTCCTGTATGTATTATTCATAAGAGCATAACAAATATATAGTTAAAAATGTAAATAAAAATCTTTGTAAGATTTGGTGCATAATATCACGCTTTTATCACAATGCAAAAATACTTTTTTTATCATGGAAAAACTGCTTCACTTTTTATTAATATTTTTTAAAAAAAGAAATTAAAACGGAACATTATAAAATCGTTAAAACAATGAGATATGAGATTATTGCCTGTTGTTATGTTTTATGTATGAATAGTTTATTTGCAAAAACATAACACCATTTTTATTTTTTTTTTTAAATTCATCTCGGTCAACCTGCAGTTGGGTTATTTTGATTAGGTTAAAATAACATAAATATACAGCTAACACAATAAAAACATGATAACATATAAAAACCATGATTTTTGAAAATATATATATATATATTTACTACTTGAGTTCACTACAGTATTTATATTAAATTTAACATTAAAGTTTAAAACCAAATTTTTAAAAAAATTATTAAACCACATTAATTCTTTTATTTATCAATTGATTTTTTTTTTTTTATCTCCAGCTCAGCCTTGCTATACTTCATACAATATTTATCTTGCCTCATCCTTTCAGCAAAACACCTTCTTGAAGACACCTTCAGCCACCCTTGAAGATCAACCACATGCTGTATTTAACCACTTAAAGCTGGCCCATCCTCGGTCATTAGGCTTAACGGTGTTTACGAGTGCTTAAGAAGCTCGCCTAATGAGTCTCATGAGTTACTGTAAGACATTAGGACCGGGCGGCTCCATTAGGGTCCGGGTGCAGCTACCAGAGAGGCAGTCAAGTGGTTTATGTGGGCTCCAGCTGTGTGCAGTAATTGCTAGAGGTTGTGCATTCTTTCTCTGCCCTCACTTTCATCCCGGAGGTCTGGAAGCCCACAACACGACTGTTAATTGTGTGTCGTAATAACCACCGAATTAAAAGGCAATGTAAACATGCGGTGATTCCGTCAAATGGAGATGGTAACGTGTTAAGAGACCCAGGCAGCTGCAACCCCTCGAAAAGGGGTGGTACTTCTAGAGTGTGTTTTTGCTTGACAGTTTTTATCTTTTGTATTTATTTATCGCTAATTCATACTCTGGTTGGAAACATTTCAGTATATTTTCTTTATCTGAAATGACGCATTTGTCATCATAACCGTTAATACTCGAGATTAAATGTTGCGACGGAGGCCCCAGTTTTCTGTAATGACTTTGGCCTGTCCAAAGGTCCTCTCTGGAAAACAAATTGGTACTTCAGAAGTATTACAGATCCATCGCTGACTATCTAGAAACAGATTACACAAATAGCTTGAGGTGTTCCTGAGCCGCGGCTGCAATTGGCAGTCCATCTTTTGGCCCCGCAACACTCTGAGCTCTCCATGTGAGGTCACCCCGGCTCCCCCTTCACAAACGCCCCTGCCTTCAGCCCCCCTCCCCCTTATCTGAGCCTGTGGAGCCCTGGAGAGGAGGAGCAGGGCACCGGGTCAAAGTCTTTTCCTCTTTGGATCTCGAGGCTTGCTGGGAGAGGCTTGGCGAGAGAATGGCTGCATTAGAGCAGGGGTTGGGGGTCAAGATTTTAATTCTGTTAAAGAACAGCTGGTTTGAGTTTCTCTTCACGTCGTTCTCCCCTCCCTCTCCCCACAAATCCAGAGAGATGAAAAATTTGTTCAGAGGGGAACCAGTAAAATAAAAAAGGTTTACGGTCTAAAGCGCTTACCCCTACCCTGCTGTAGCATTAGACAGGAATGCAATAACGTCAGCATTTGGCCAGGTTCAGATTGAGTTAAAACAAGGAAGTCCTTTTTGTATTTTTGTGTCTTAGCAGCCTGTTGAAACTTAATTAAAAGGCTTAAGGTCTCTTGAAAGGAAATTCGAAAGAATGGTTAAACGGAAATACTCCCTTCTAAAATTCAACTGCTAAATTGTTAGATTACTCTTGAAATATGAATGGAGGTTTAACAGAACTGGCAATGTCAAAACATTTTTTTTCCTGCATTGGATGGGGTTTCGTTTATAATTTTACACACACATGTATGTGTGTGTGCGTGAAGTTTGTATATTTTGTGTATTTTTTTAACATTGTTTACATAGAGAGGTTTCATTGATTAAAATGATAGTTATTAGGACTGTATTCATAGATAGATTATACTTAATATATATTTTATTTAATAATTTAATAATAATTAATAATTATAATTTAGTTATATATTTTATATACATTTTTGTTTTCAATTAACATTTTTATATTATTAGTATTTAATTTAATACATTTTTATTATTATTTTCTATGTATTTATTTTCTTGCAAATGATTTTTGGAACACACATACCGCCAACCCTATCTTTCCATGTGATTTTTGTTTGATTTGAATGCTCATGCCCTGCTCACTAACATCTCAAGCTCTTGCGAGGGGAGAGGGGGAGAGAACGACTATAAATGGAAAACTAATAACAGATTTTCAGTCTGCTTTCTCCAAAAAGCTGGCCTCAGGCTGTGTTGGTGTGTGGCTCAGCAGCAATCAGAGGTCATAATTTCATTGGCGGTTAGCATCAGGTTCAATTTTTCTAGTACGTTACATTTACCAGAAAGTCTGGTTTGTGTTACTGTGTACACTGGCTGAATCAGCTCTGAGCTGTAGAATCATTCAGCCTCTCCAAGAAGTGGAGACCCTGAAGGGGGCACAGACCCTCTCATTATCCCACAGCTATCTCTTTGTTCAGGCATCGGACTCTGGACTAGCAGACCTAACACAGAGAGGCCGTTTCTACCTTCCTGTAGTCTGCCGATACCGATACTTTACGTACCGGCAGATGTGTATATCAAGAGATCCCCCTAGTGGTAGTGGCCAAATGGGTCGGATCCTGGGTCCCCTGATGATGGTGTTTATTTTTATTAAGATTTAGCAGGTGGGGGGTTAGAGGCTGGAAGTGGTTGAGAGTTGATTTGAGCTTTTGGGAGAGAGCTTAGCCTTCAATTGGGAATTCCACAGTTGTTGACATTATTCACTTCATGGATTCAAGCTGCCAAATCGCAACCAATTTCGCACATGAAAACCATTAATCAAATTGGTATATTTTAATTCCAACCAGCTCACCGTGGCCATCCTTTCTTTTTGCTTGTTTCTAGGAATGCGATCAAGTCCATATCGACGATGTTTCGTCGGACGACAACGGACAGGATCTAAGGTAAAGCTAGCACCAAACTAGCCCTTTCACAGTTCACTCAAACTGAAGTCGAGCTCAAAAGCCATTCTCTCTTTTTTTTTCCCCCTCCTCTCTGTTTAGTACATATAATTTTAGCACAGACGGATTCCACGCTGCTGCCACTAGTGCCAACCTGTGTCTGGCCACCGGCGTACGAGGAGGTGTGGACTGGATGAGAAAGCTGGCCTTCCGCTACAGACGAGTAAAAGAAATTTACACCACCTATAAAAATAACGTCGGAGGTAATCCCCCAATAAACTGCTTTGCTAAAATTGCTGGGGAAGAGGGGTGGTGTGTCAACAAAAGCACTCATAAGTTTCTCAAATAATCCCTTATGCAGAAACCACTTGGTCTGAGTAAATTTCGAAATTTCTCAAAGTATTCGCGGGACGGTCCAACTCAAACAATGTTTCTGTTCATTTCAGGTCTGCTTGGCCCGGCCAAAAGGGAAGCCTGGTTGCAATTGCGAGCAGAAATTGAAGCCCTGACTGACTCCTGGTTAACACTGGCACTGAAAGCACTAACATTAATCCACTCAAGGTAGGCCTTAGCACGAGCGAATTATAAAGAGCCCGTCTCTGATACACATAAATCAGCAAGAGGCATGAATAACGGTGCGCTTTATGCCCCAATACCAAGAACACTTTTTGAAAAACAGCATTTTAAGTGACAAGTTAAAGATTTGTTGTTCACGGGGCGTTCTATATGACAAATGGCGCTCCTGGTTAGCCTTGTCCTCCCTTGTGGTATTTAACTTGACGTAATTTGCCTTTCAATTACAGATCAAACTGTGTGAACATCCTAGTGACCACAACACAGCTCATACCTGCCCTCGCCAAGGTCCTCCTGTACGGACTGGGAGTAGTATTTCCAATTGAAAATATTTATAGCGCCACAAAAATAGGTAAGTGTTAGCTCAATATTAACTACCTGTGTGTATGAATGGGCTCTATTGGAGTGTGGCCGTAATTACAGCGATATTACGTGTAAACAGCGCGAGACACATGGCGTGTGATTGGGTTAGGCTGCAGAAGTGGCGGACACACGAGAGGGTTGATGTTCAGGAAGAGGTCTAATCAGGCTGGGATTATTTTCTTGGAGCTCAGCCTGAACTGGGCCTCTCCTTTTCAGGTCTACATATGAAACCACTTCGGCAAATTTATGTCATTCCACTTTGACATTTTTTTTTTCTTCTTCTCGGCCGCCTCGCTTTTTTGAATACAAAATAAACACCAACCTTTACTTTCGTCCTTTCGTTCGCGCAACGCTCATTGCTTCTCTCTCGCTGCGGCATTTGCATGTGAGGTTGATTTAGCTTGTTAAACTCCATTTGTCCCACGTTGTGGGAGGAATAAGGCACACTTAATGCTTTTCAGAGTACTTTTATCTGAGCATCGATCTTATCGTATCTCCAAGCCAAGGCAAAGTGTTTATACTGCGTAATTTTGTGTAACTTATTGCGTATTTAAAGAGCCCCTCACCGGAGCTGGATCTTGGATGTGTGGCTTCCTCGCTTTCTGCAGCAACCTAAACCTGTTTCTCCTCTCCCCAGGAAAAGAGAGCTGCTTCGAGAGAGTAATCCAGAGGTTCGGGAGGAAAGTTGTTTATGTGGTCGTGGGGGACGGCGTGGAGGAGGAGCAAGGGTCGAAAAAGGTATGAAGAACTCTAGACCTCTACAGCACTTTTCCTTCAAACCTTCAATTTCTTCAGTTCATTCCCTGAAAATGTCATTGGACCAGTGAGAGAATGATTCCCGCATTGTAATCAGCTCAATTATCCTGACAGCTCGAATGTAAAGGGAGGCGAGATGACATAATTACACGTCCCTGCATGTGACTGTGCCGTTTCGCCCGCGTGTAATGCTAGACAAGTCCTCTCAGGCATGTTAGAGGGGCCGTTCATAAATATTACATGCGTTTAAGACGCTTAAATCATTGTCAGATAAGTCGTGGATATTCAGAAGAACATTAGGAGTGTTGTTTTCCCGTCTCTTGTTGTTCAAACCAGAAGATTTATGTTACCTGCCGCCCGTTTATTCAGAACACCCGCCAAAGTTTTCCGAATCCACAATACCTGAAATTATTCATTGTGTAATTAATTATCAAAGCTGCTTGTTGTTCAGACAGGTTCCGAACAGACGCAAACATGTTGGTGTGATTATTATATTGTGCCAAGTGATTCGTTCCATGTTGTCAGTTAATCATGCAAGGAATGTGAATGTAGGAAGTTTAAGCTTTACATGTCAGTCCCCATTTCCTCCGAAATAAAGCGTTTAGACGAAGCGCGGGGGATTTTAATAAGTCCTTGGCACTTGAGAAACCCAGCTTGATATAAAATGCCCCAGTTTTGTCAGATACAACGTTGGTGTCAAGGGTGACTTTGTATGAAACCACCAAAGCAAAGTTAAACCTTTGTATACTTTCGTTTTTTCCATCGTATACCAGAAACAATTCCCCTCTAGTTAATAACTCGACCGAGGCAAAAGGAGATACCATCTCTGGCTTTTAAAGTTAAAAGCAAAGACAATTTACAAAACAAAAGAAAGGAGTCTTTTAAGGGTCAGTGCAAGCTTCTCTAAGCGGAACATATGCCTGAGAGAGGCTATACCTTTGATAAGACTCAGTAATGGTTTGTGTGTGGACGACTCTGAGCTGACAAGCTTCTTTCATTCTGGCAGAATCATATTTCCTTGTGGCCTCTCCCAGGAACAATGCCTCATTTGCAGTGTTGTGTTCGGATAAGTTTGTGTGGAGGTGCTGTATATATATATATATATATATATATATATATATATATATATATATATATATATATATATAGTTATTTGCCACTGGGCCTTTCTGTTTCCTGAGGAGTTGTAAAATATTTTGCTATGTTTTCTAGTGGGGCCTTCGTGGTTTTATGTGTTTTAAATATTTTATTATATTTTATTTTCCAGCAATATTAAAATATATTCTTAAAATGCATCCATTAGAATTATTCCTTAATTAGCTCACTACTAATTAATATCTGAACAACATGTAGTCCTCAAATCATACTGCATAAAGAAGAAAAAAAAAAAAAAAAAAGGAATAAAGAGGACCACATGTTTATGTGTCATGGTCCATACATATTTTTTTAATCTTTTTTAAGTTTAGGCTGCACAATATCATGTAAGGTGAGATTTATTATTACAAAAACCTTTGTAAAAAAACATACACGTGTATGAAAAAACGTGATTTTAATTGGTTACACCACGTGACATAGAAACATTTGAGCTTTTGTTAAAGACTACATTTGTTTTAAACTAGAATGTATTCATTCATTTCGGTGTCACTGAGCTGTCAAAATTATGCATTTCTTATCATTTTCCTAAATGATAGATATTTACTGAGTGATCTCATTGGTATGGTGCTGCTTCAGTGGTTGTAGATTGTAAGTCCTTCCTCTTCTCAAGTCTTGTGTGATGTTACGGGCCATCGAGGCTGTTCAGACGGCACTCACGGGCGTGATTGTTTTTCTAAGTGAAGTGTTCATTGCAGGTTTTGTGTTTCTTTATTTTCTCTTTCACCCTCAAACACACACTCTCTCTCTCTCTCCCTGTGTCCTTCCAGCACAACATGCCTTTCTGGAGGATCTCTAGTCACTCCGACCTCATGGCCCTGCATCACGCTCTGGACCTGGAGTACTTGTAGCACTGTGACGGCCCTGTCGCTCTGTCCCAGGCCGTGCGGGGGCCCTGCAGACCCATACCCAGCACTGCTGCGTCGCCCGAGCGTCTGCGTTCCGACAGCACCAGACCAAAAACAAAACCGTTCACACACATAACACAGAGAGAGAGAGAGAGAGAGAGAGAGAGAGAGAGAGAGAGACACGCTCAGCGTGTTGACACATGGCCACAATTCGTCTTAACCCTAAACCTTTTTCGAAGTGGAGGAGAGTGAATTTATGGCGCTGCAGCTGCTGGCCCTGGTTACTGTGAATTGGCTTTTTTTTTTCCGAAGCCATCAAAATGTTTTACAGCCCTGTCTACGCGGGGGACTCGGCAAGGGTTCACACCTGTGACAAAAACTGAGCTACCGATGCCTTTGGAACTCAGCAGGACTCCGATCCCACTGCGATTTGGTGTAATGTTTTGTCTCTTTACGTCTCAACCGATGGTACAAAGACAGTGGGGCACAACCCCTTCGTTTTTTTTTCCTCGTTCCGCCCTGGATGTCCTACACTTCTTATTTATAATCTTTCGAGAGACTTTGTGGAGCGGCACCGGCCCTGAAAAAGAGACTCGTGCCTTTTCGCATTACAAAGTACTTTGATTCCACTACACGAAGAAGTTTATGGAGGAAAAAAAAAGGATTTTCTAAGTAATTTAAAGAAAAAAATTTAACGAAACGTTATTTACATTGCAGAGACAATCGTGTACAGACTTTTTTTTTTTTTTTTTTTTTTGGTGTGTGTAAATTTGTAATCACTGGACTATTCCTTCCTATATTGATTAAGGTACATGCTGTGGAAAGCTGTTTCATGGAAGTACGTACGTAAAGGCGTTGACGCAGTAGCTCGTGCAAAGCCTGAAAGTGTTGACGTGTTCGAGGTTTCATTCAATAAATAAATGTAGATAAGGATTTTTTTTTTTGTGATAATTGTTTTGTCATGACCAAAAGCATGGATGTCAAGTGTCAATAATTTCGTATTTTTCTTCAGTGATGTTTCGTTTCCTCCTTTGTGCGCTTCTGCTCCTCGAAGGTGGTTAGAGCTCGCCGAGTCCGTGTGGAGACGCGACTCCTTCGGTCAGGATTTCAAAGTGAACTAAATCCCAACAGTAGCTCAAAATCCAAGGAAGAACATAAGCAGCATAATAAGAATAATAATCTTCTGAATGTCAAGCTTCAAACCGAGTGTAAATGTCTGTGTCCCCAGTACTATCTCCTGCTCAAGCTGGACATTGAACCTCAGCGTCGGCGACGGGCATTTAAGCTTAAATAGGTTTTATTATCTTTTGTACCGGCGCTAAAGCAGAAAGTCTTGTACAGCAAGTGTAATTTTGTATGAAGTAGTCTTTTTATTTTGATTGTGTCCACTTGGAAATCGCTGTAGTTGGATTTTCATGATGCATATTGGTAGGTAACTGTGGACTGGAAACTCTAGCTCTTAGACTTTAAGAAAGCCACTACTCACTCACACCTCCACACACACACACACACACACACACACACACAACGGAGTTGAGAACATACATGTGCTATCGACTGTGAATTTCCCCAGCTAACTCGATCTGTTTTTAATTTTCCCTCCCGGCACATGATGATGTTCGGCTCCTTGCAGGTGAGGTCGTCTTCTCTGGCCTAGTTTTTCTCACCACATTTACAATTTCACCCCTCTTATTGCATCGCCCGCCACCCCCCCCGTACCGGGGAATCACATTTTGCTGCTAGATCACGGTAACAGTAGATGTTTTCTAGATTTAACACACACTTTTTTTTTTTTTTAAATAAATGATGCAATCATAATGCAAACTGGAAATAATTTACAATATGTGGGCCTCATTGTGAAACAGTTTGTTGTGTCTGCAAAAAGATGTGTACAGATGTTTTTGACATTTATTATTTGATTGTGTTTAAATTAATAAAAACTGATTTGTGAACTGTTACACATATTTTTTTCCCCTTTTTGGACGTGATTGAGATGGTGGCTCTGCAGTTTTCTGCCACGGAGTTTGTATTTATTGACTGTTTGGTCTTGTGATCAAACTCTCCGAAAAATTAAGTGTTTCAGAATGGCAGTTTCTGCAACTGATCCTTATATTGGCATTTTAGATATATATGGGATTTTATGGGATGGAAAATGTCGATTTTGTGTGGCCTCCTCTGTCGTCTGGTGGTCTGCAATTCAGCATTTCCCCCTCCGACAGATTCTCAGACAACACGTCATGTACGGCACTTTTGTTTAAAACATCATAACTGATGTAATGCCATATAAGTCTGCCTGTCCCTCTCATCTCTGTGCAAAGCAACTGTTAAAACAACATGTGGCGTTTCAAAGTGTGCGTTCAGTTCGTTTAAGGAGACTTCTGCACAATGAGATCTATATATAACGTCTAAAAAGCTCATAAATTGACAGAAAAACGTCCTTTTGTTGTGATGAGCCAGAATTTCTGGATTCAGATGAGGGGAATTAGCCGTAATCATGCTACATAGGCACCGCGGATTTGTCAGTCGGCCGGTTTCGTGTTATTCTTGGGGATAGTTGAAGGTGAAACTCTCACCTAATTGTGATTTTTCTTTGCAGCGCAGCCAAATGCTTCCAATAACAGCTCCTCTCCACAAATGTTTCCCTGTGTTTTTCGAAAAAACACACACCGCTCGGCCACTTGCAGTCGGGAGTTGAGCTGGTTTATATAACACATGAAAAATATTTATGAGGCTGATTTTATGAGGTGGCCAAAATGAAGATGTAACGAGAGACTGGCAGAGGACTAGAGGCGTTCCTGCAAGTGCTCCGAAGAATCAAGCATTCATGGAATCTTATTTTACACGGTTCTGTTCTTCAATATTGAAGTCAATTATGTTTTCAGATGGCATCTAAGCGATATGCCAGGGGACTTGAAGGTTGGCGGGAAGAGCAGATAGGGCTGTTATCCTTGGAATGCAAAAAAAAATCTTTTTCCACTGCTCCGCAACTGAAAGCCAAAATACTGTCAGAGGCTCATTTACCACATTGGGACAGAATGGGTTTTGTTCCCTTTGATATACATTGGGGAAAATATTATATATATATATATATATATATATATATATATATATATATATATATATATATATATATATATACTTTTAAGGTTACTAAGGATAATACTTTTTTGAAGAATAAAATGTTATATTGTCATTCAGTGTAACACAATATATAACTCAATGATATATCACAATATATAACTCAAACAACATGGTTATTCTGACTTGTACATAATAAAACATATAAAAGAATAGGGAAGCATATTAAATTTTGTTTTACATGAGCAAGAAAAATCTTTTTTACGAATGGGTAAAATGTAGGATGCTCAAAATTAAAATTAAACAATGCTAAATTACAACTAATTAATATTTAGAGTGAAAATGATTTGTCCTTTAATGTGTCGAAAAATATGCCTGACAAGAGTGTTGCGCTATCTATCTGGTTCTGTTTAAGTTATGTGTTACATTTTCTGTTTTTCGGCGACCCCCTTAAAAAATCACTTTATACTTCTATTCCGGTAATGCCCTGACAAACGGCGCTAGAATGATTTACTGCCTTAGCCCAGACACCGATTTCATGCAGATTCACACAGAAAGAGCCACTCCTGGTGCATCGTAAGTGAACTAATATTGTATTACATACATATCAAACATTAAAAACCCGTTCCGCGTGAGCTACTTTACAACCGGAGGGTCTATTAAAAGGCCCTTGTTCCCCACAGATGCGGTAGCTAATGTGTTTCAAGCTGAGGGAGTTCGCTCCGTCTTTACACTGCTGACAAGTGAGAGCGAGAGTGTTCTAATAAAGGACTCGAAATCCACATTCCTCCCTTTTTCCTCCAACAGTAACATTATGAAACTACATAAGTCAGTGGTGCCTGTCATTTTACTGCCATCGTCTTTAATTATGATGTTTGCCTTTGGGAGAAGAAAAACATATTTGAAGTTATTGTTGCCTCTATTCATGGTGGGTTTTAGACAGGCCGATTTACTGCTCTGAGTACAGACTTATTTCAATTCTCCTGGGGAGGAAATGACCTGCCTTTATAGCTGAAGACCTTGCTGCTTTTACAGGGCCTTTTGCTTTGTGTGTTTTGGTTTTGTTTGTTTCATGAGAGGTATACGAGACGGTTGCAGATCACGGATTGTCATACGATTTAATGATTTTAAGGTACACTCAATTCGTTTCTTTGGCTCTTATTATTCATTAAAACTTCATTAAAGTAATACGAGGCCGGGGTCAAAGATACTGAACTCAATCTTAATGCTTCTGATTAAATTATTTTTTACTTACCTGACTTCCTATTTGCACACCAATCTTTCAATATGGATGGTATGAGATAATTAATTGCAGAAACAGGTAAAACTCACACAAGCGGCCACTTTTTGTTAATTAAGGTTTTATTACAGAGGGGTATCTGTTTTAGACTTGAGCATTACAGAAGGCCATGTGATGCGTTTGCGTCACAAAGCTATTTTGATGAGAAGAACCAGGTATTTTATAGCATTTTGTGCTTTTTAAAGGCACATCCTCTGATATTACATAATGTTTTTGGTTTGTTTATACACTGTAAACAAAAAAGTAGTTTCAGCTTAAAATAACTTGTTATAACTTGTTAGAAATATTATATATATATATATATATATATATATATATATATATATATATATATATATATAACCTTAACCTAAACTAGCATCCATCATCTATACTTATCACAGGAAATATTTTCCTTTTTAAAATGTTGTTGTTGGTTATTTTATTGACATCGCTAACCTTTTTCTGCAAATATGTAATGGAAATGCAGCTCATGATTCCCACACAAGAAGCCCACTGGGTATCACGAAGAGGTCACGCCATTTTTACGCCAAACCGAGTGTTCAGATGCCTTGTCGCGGTATTCCTGTTTTCTACGAGGGCCTTGGCTCCGATCCATTAATCTATCACAATATACTATATAGATTTTTGGAGTTATGTGCAATTTACGATATCGGCCTTGTTAAAGTGTCTCTCCAGTTGGCTCAATGAACGTATCTTTGATTTATTAACAATTCTAAGAGGATGTTCTTCGGTGCAACGGCGAAAGCGGTGCCTTGTGAGATGTGTCCTCCAAACCTTTGGTTGTGTAAACATCGCAGCCTATCACAGGGGCCGGGGCTGGTTTTATAGCAGCAGAGGGTTGGCCCCAGTCATTAAGCTGGGAGTTGTTAGTCATATTTGCGAGAGAGCTCGGCATTGGCTTTTCCGTTCTCCCGTTCTCAACCTCCACCTGCACTTGCGGTCAAACTGCGTGCTCAGTGCTCTTTTGTAGGCCCACCAAGCAGTGAGTGGCAGTGAGTTATATGGACGGCTCAGGGCTCGTTTTGGCAGTGCAGAGCCGATGACTCTGGCTTCCCCTGCTTTGAGATGTGAGCTTCTGCATCTCCCGGGACTTAATTTGGCCAGCGAGCCGCGCTCAGACCTCCCGGTCTGGTGTTAATTGGTCAGACTTTCTCCCGTTATGGCTCGGATTCGCTCCAAGCCCTTTCTCAGCTGGCCCGCGATCCAACCTCTCTGTGAGTTTAATAAACTTTATGTCGTCCGGTTAATAAAACAGCATTGTGTCCCGCCTTGGCTTGTTTTTCCTCGATAAGTCATGGGATTTTTCCTCTCTCACTCACCCTCTCCCTTTCTCTCTCTCTCTCTCTCTCCACGGGCGATTTGAGAAAAATGTCTCGGAGGCTAAAATACTCTCCGTGTGAAGTGAATCATGGATCTTTTACTCTCTCTATAAAAATTGATCTCCTCCTACTGCCTGATTCTTCTATTGTGTCAAGCTCATTGGGTACCACAGTAAAGCATTATAGTAAGTCAACTTTACATTCGTAAAACACTTCCTTTTCTTCTTGGATTCCACTGAAGAAAACGGTACTTTTCTTTCTCTTCTGCCTGAGTTTGTTGAATGACGTTAGAGCAGTGTTGACTCTCTTATGCTGGTGAATGTGGACTGATGTCATTGACAGACAGATGACAGATACGCCGCACTTACCCTGGCCTCAGCTGAGGTAATGTGCTCTTTACGGGGTCGATGATGGTTTTCCATGTCCTGTGCGCTTTTTCAAGTGTATGTACTTGTTAGAAACGTTGTTCGTTATGTTTATTTTTTTAAATAACAGCTCTCAAAAAAGTGCCATCCCGATAAGTTGTTAACATATATCATACAAGGCATAATAATAATGGAATTATTATTTACAAAGGTATTTACAAACCTTTGTTTCTTAATATCATGGGTTGTCTCCTCACGAGATGTTTGTTCGTGTTTGTTTCCCAGCATGCTTTGCTCTTTTGAGTCTTCTCCATAATGACTAGGCTATATGTGAGACTGGATTACAAAACCAGTCTTGAGTCACAGAGGTATAATTGTAGCAATATTCAACAATGCTTTTCTCAATATTTTAATTATTATTATTTATTTAATTTTTTTTGCATCATTTTCCATATCATTTTCTAATTGTTTTATTTAAGCCAAAATTGTCCTATACAAAACATACATCAAGTGAAAGCTTATTTATTCAGCTTTTGGGCAATGTACAAATATCAATTTTGAAAAATTGACCCTTATGACTGGTTTTGCCGTCCAGGGTCGCATGCATGCAACATAAGTTGGCTCTCAGGGTGAATGCATACACAATTTTCAATACACAAAAAGGCTGAAAACCGTCAAAATTTTGCAGCTATTATGCTGTGTGTAGTATATGTTTTATGGCTTTTTTTAATAAGTTAAAAAAAAAGAAAACCTACATTTGTAGTCATATATTGTAGTCTTATATTTATGTAACTCTTTTTAACGCTGTAAATACTGTACATGCTGTACAACTTGAGTTCAGAATGAATTTAAATACGAGATCTGTTTTTGCCTCTAAACCAAAAAGTCAACTATGATGTCAGTGTACCCACAATGAGTTTATTTTCACTGCATTCTTTCTTCCTTTTTTCTTACTTGAGAAGGAATGTTAATGTTGGACCCAAATTGTTTTTTTTTATGTTTGACCTTTCATTTGCCGAAGAAGAAAAAAAAAAAAAAGCAAATCAGCCTTTTCGAACAGGAAAAAATATTTGATTTCCTCTGCGACTCCCGTCGGCCGGGGGATTACAAAGGCTTTAAACCGGCGGATGAAGGAAAGCAAAGTGGTAAGTGACATTTCTGGTCTGGGAATATGGCAATCAGCAGTATGGAGGGCTGCCAAGTCCCGGGCCAGGCCTGAAAATGCTAAAAAGGCTCTGGGAGAGTGTAAACAAACACGGTGTTGTGGAGGTGGGGGAGGGATTCTTGGGGGACAGATCTGTTAGCCATCAGCGAGTCCTTTTCATCTGACCGCTGCTCCTCCGGTGAGCTGAAGGAAGGCTTTGTGTACCTGCGTACAGACAGGAGCTAAGCATTCAGAGAGCAGGAAACCACAGCCTTTCCCCCCACCTTCATCCCTCCATCCCTAAGGCCCTACAACAGAGAGCGCATACAGTATGGCATTCTGCGCCAGCGGCCCCTGCCCGCCACTTAGCCAGCCTCAAGCCACAGGAAGCTGGCAGAGTCACTGCCGGGTCAGGGTTCGCCTGGGACAAGGGCACACAATGACTCGCTCGTGCATATTTAATCACAGACAGGTTAGAGAGCGCCCAGACGTATTTTATAATTCAGTACAATTAGCAAGAAGGCTTTAAGTTAGTAATGACTTCCTTAACATCGCTCGGGCCTCCAACCCTGCCTGCTTCAATTCGACAACAGACACAAATCAATCAACTCAAGTGCTATACAAAGATATAAAGAGTCAATACGTTCGATATCGAACTCGAAGATCATTTGACCAGTAAGGTTATACGCATCTATTAATTTCACAGAAATATCCAGTGTTAAAATACGCCTGCATTATTGTCTAATGAGTCCAGGATGAGCGCTATAATCCCTCTGGGTAACGCAGGGACCATCCATTGCCCTTGTTCAATAATTCATACGCTCTATCTCTCCATTGACCAAGCCATCACCTTAAAGCATTAACAGCTCTCACAGTAGAAATGAATACCCTCTCAGCTGTGCGAGGGGACGTCTGCTTCTGGGTGGGTTTATTTGTTCGGTTTACACTACATTATTATCGCGGGCATGCTTGAAGTCAACACGAAGTACCGTTTGCTGACATTTTGCTTTCTTAATGAAAGATTTCGAAGTGAAACAAGATATTTAAATTAGTAAGTAAGGCAGAATTAGTGTAACGTGCAAGATATCGGTGGCCGTATCGGTGTGTCTACAAATAAATTGGACTTTTGGATGCTTTCTGTTTTATTCTTATAAGTCGTTTCTCGTATAAATGTTTATTTAAGCCAAATGATCATTAGTTACTTCTAGTTGCTTTACTTAAAATGTATATAACACATAGTTGACTTCAAAATACACATAATTATCATTATTAGCATTGACCAAAATGATGTAAAATTGACAAAAAATTGAAAAAGTGTGCCTTTGTTTGTGTGTGAACCAAAACATTGTTTTACATTTTTTACAATTCAGTATTTTACAAATTCGTACAAAATCGCGAGGCTTTACGAATTCGTACGAATTAGCCGACATGTTTTGAGTCTAGAAGACATTTTGCGCATCTGTGTCTGACATGTTTCCAAAACATTTACTCATTTCATAGTCGCTGAACTTCAGATTTAAATGAGCTGGCAGTGACAGAAAACCAAGACGCATTTAATTCTCGTCCTTGTTTACAATATTAGTTATGCGTTTGTGTAACATGGTCTCTATTTCATATAAACAGCATCATATCTGAACAACACTCTAGCAAAGCCCATTTGAAATTCTAGTCAATAGTGATTCTTGAGTCCTGTAACATCAATATACTCCTTAATTATTCGCACTGCTCTGTTTGAAACCTCATTGAGCTCGTTCTTGTAAACATTTGTCTAGGACCTTCTCGTCGTACCTTCTCCCCTTCCCGTTCTCCCTTTCTCTCTTAACAGGTAAGCGTTTACATGTCTGTGTAAATGTGTCCTAAAACCACAAACTCACTTCTGCAAAAGAAACACTGTCTGCATCATTCGCTCACCCTGACTCCGGGCAGCCAGCATGTCTCAGAGGATTTCTCAGTGTCCCTCGGTCTATACGAACCCTCACTGGCTATTTCAACTCTACATTTTTAAAAGAAACACTTTCACCAGAGTATGAAAGTTAGATTACCTGTTTGTTCGTCTGACCGAATTGTAGTTATTTGGCGTCAAACAACGCAACATACTGTAACGGTCTGTTAACGGAATTTACTCACCATATCTAGATTAATACAATTTTAATTAAAAAGATTTTGTTTGTTTAGCTGGCTAGTGTGGTAGTCGTCTTATACTGACCCCTAGTGGTAGCATAGTTTTTTCGGTAGCAGATGGAATTGTAGTAAAAATAGTAATAATTAGCGCAGCATATATTCATATCTAGCTTACTTGAACAAATAATAGCGTGGTTAGCACGGTGGTTTCCTTCGCATTGAAGCAAATAACGAATAGTCGAAAACAACTGAAGACTCACGCTGTGTCTACAAGGGAATGCGAACGATGCGACAGAATACAATAAAACCCATTATGATCAGCGATGCTGTCTACACTGGATGCAGCGCAACATGACAAATTCCTGACAGTAAACTGATGCCTCGTTCTATTTATGACGTACTGACACAAAGTTCAAATGATTTGCAAAGGTTGATTTGTTACATACAGTGTGAACAGTGACAAACCTTTGGCTAGTAGAAGTCATGAATGCCCGGTCACTTAAAATTTAGTGGCTGGTGAATGGAAAAGTTCAATTCAAATGCTCGTCATGTAACTTTAAAATGGTGGCCTCCAATAGGCGACCTGCTTGCTGTAGCATAAAACATTTTTAGGTTACTGATATCACTTCCTTCTCATAGGAATAAACATAACAAACTTTTCAAAAGTGCTAATCTTTTTTTTATTATTATTAAGTTTTTGTTTTTTTTTAAGACTTAAACTATTAAACAGTCACAGCCTCGTTGGTATTTGCATAAAATAAAATATTGCGTAAAGTAATCAAAACCATATTATAACTCTTGTTTTGCGCATGTTGTGTGGGTTTGGCAACAGCAGACCTAAAATATTTATTGAAGCACTATCTGATTTTTTAATCATCCAGACTCATAGACGTAGTGTTGACAATGTGAGAGTGTAAAAAAAAAAAAAAAGATAATAAAAGACTCGTTGTGAATACAGTCTCGTCTCTTGGAATACTACATTTAAAAAATTGCTGTAACCCAATAAGATTAAACCCACGATAACATCTAAAGTCAGTCTCTCACCACAGAGCGCGCCACGCTAATGACAAGTGATGTTCAGGAAGCGACTAACACTTGCCAGATCAACAGATAATATTTGTCAAGGGGGAATATATTAATATCTGCACCTTGAATTACACATTCACCTCATAGCCCGAGGCCTGTTCAACTCTGCGGGAGAGGTCATGGGAGGGTGGATCACAAATGTCTGTGTTTTTTTATGTGCGTGTAGGATGGATGACTTAGCTGCTTCTTGGCTGGATGACTGCGTGTGTGCGTGTTGAGCTGCAGCAGGCCGGGCTCCATGACAACGGAGGCCAGGTCCCATCCTCTCTCTCTAATTGTCTCTGACCTCGAAATTTGATCTGCACTCTCAAGGCAGGAGGATTTCTTTTCACACGGCAATCACTTTTGAATTTGTCCCCTGCATCTCCTGAATGCCTCTCCGGGCCACGGGCGTGCACTGTGAGCTTGGCAAAACAAATGACCTATCCTTTTAATTTACCCTCCGAACAGCGTTGTTTGTGTGAGGATTTTTTTTTTTTTTTTTGCAGGGAGGGTAAATCCCCGCGCTTGTGAAAAACACAAGTCCTTTTCTCCTTTTTTCTTCCGTTTTCTCTCTTTTTTCTGCACTTTTCCTCCTCCCCTCTCTTTCATTCTCGTGTACACCTACCGATTTTGGGTAATTACAGCCCTGGACAGAAAACAAAAGACATTTTTGATGGATGAAGGAGAGGGTGGAATGGGATTAAAATTTTTACGCTTTTCCTCAGCACCTTTCCTTTAAGCACTGGTGTTTAACTGGCATAAAAGGTCCTTCCGATCCTTGCTTTCCCTTTTTACAACAACAGAAGGGGGTGTAGACTTAAAACAGCTCAGTGGAAAACTACCAAATCACGGTCACTTGGCACAAGGGTCACATACTTATGGTCGCTTCAAAATCACGACAAAAGCTTTATGTCAACACTTAGACTTTTTAAATCAATCTAAAATTTTTCTGCCATAGAAAATTTATTAATGTATATGCTTGTTTGTTTCCACAAAAAAATGTAAACATTTTGGCATTTTGCTGTTTGAAAATTTCGACCAGCCCAGCATAGCAACAGCTTAACCAATGGTGTGAGTTTGGGGTGGGACTGTCTGTTTGTTTTAGCAAAGGGTCTATAGGAGAGTGTTTAGGAAACCTGTTTGAAAACAGTCAACAGCTCAAACAATGGTATGGGTTTAAGGTGGAGGTATCAGTTTGTTGTAATGACTGGCATATGTGGGAGGATATTAAAAACCAGTCAGGAGGAAAACATTCTGACCATCTTAGCATAGCAACAGCTCAACCAATGGTCTGAGTTAGAGGTGGGGCTATTTATTTGTTTAACCAATGGTATACAGGGGAGGGGTTCAGGAAACCTGTTTGAAAACAGTTTTGGTTGAAATATAGTAGTAATGTACTCTGCCTGCTTGTAGCTGCATTTGTATGCTGAATGTTTTGAAAGGAATTATGCAAATTTGGTTAATTATAATTCATCATCACACATATCGCTTTGAAATTAAATTCTATTTATTCTGTTTATAACTATGGTAATTGTGCCAGACAACGAGCAGAAAATCTGAAATATGTTGTATATACTTAGATATAATGTACTATGTATTTATCTAATTTATTTAAAAAGCCGCTCTCTGCTTTCACTCATTAGGGATTAAAAAGAAGGTTTTATGCTAAAAACACTGCACACAAATACAGCCCTCAGTATTTTTGCATTAAGTTGTTTAAAAATACAATTGATGTGCACATCATGAGGTTGTCTGTGGCTGTGTTGATGTCTCTGTTCCTCTGGTTAAGGCTTTTTAATGGTTCCTGTCACACTGGGGTTTTAGAGTACAAACGTGCCTCCCTCAGACGGCAGTGGCAGCTGTTGCAAGCCTGAATAATTTGATTTGGTGTTTTATGCCGGAAAAGAGCCTTTCTTCACGAGCCACATTTGTGCTGGGCTTTGGCCATGAGTCTGCCTCCACTGAAAGACTTTACATGACATTAACACGTTTTCAGAGAGCATTACCATTCTCAGGGAGATTTGTCTAGACAAAGACATGGTTTATTTGGAGTTAAAGCTTCATTTCCTGTCTGGACCTTCACTTTCTCTCTTCCTCCATCCTTTATCCACCCATGCTCCAACACTCCTCCACACCGCCTGGCTGCCTGTCAGGTAAGAGGATTTCAATTAGTTTACGCTGTGAATATGCGCACAAACGTGATAAATGAGAGCAATTAGTCTCTGTCATGTCTTCCCTCTCTGCTCAGTAAATCACCAGTCCGCCCCTCTTGCCGATGTTAAGAGCACATTACATCACCTTCAGCACTTCATATGGCTTTATGAGATTTCAGGCTCTTTAGAAAAGAGAGGTGAGGAAGAGAGACCAAAAACCCACTTTACTCTAAAACTGATTGGAAAGTTAGAGCCCCTCCATTACGTGTCAAAAGCCATAACTTGGATTACAAGGTAAAAATTCGACATTTCCAGGTCACGGAGGAGCCACGCATTTTCATATAATCACTGGATGTGGTTTTCGGGGTGTTTTTAATATAGACATGTTTGATTCGTTGCCAGGGTGTAAAACACTGTGTTTGTTATTAGACTTTTAAAACAGTGGGGTACCAAACCATGTGGCGTGATTATTCTGACTCTGAGAGAGAGCGTTAAATACAACCTACGCCGGGCGTAGGTTTATATTCTCATGCGTTATATTGTACCCTGTGTTTTGAACCGACTGGAGATTTATGGGAACATTAGTCTAACTGGCGATACACGCTCGTATACAAAAGGACGTCTATAAATGTCAAGAAAATGAACAACAAAAGGGGCCATTTTACCCAAACAACAGACAGACAGCTTTTGGACTTGCCAGAAGGTAATATTTGGGTGGAATTCCCCTTGAAATGTTCAAATAAAGCATAGTTTACATATCCGCTGATATTGTTTGGCTCACTGTAAGGAAGATGGAACACTGCCAAACATAATCAAGCTCCAATATTACAGAGGGAACCCCTGCTGTAGCAAAATAATGCTCTTTAAACAACTCCTCCAAGTTCTCAACCTCTTCTCAGCCTTTTATAGCGAATATGGATCGCTAAATGCTTTTCAGATGATGTATCATCATTTCATATCTTGTTTATTGAGTGAATCAGTCATTTCACAGTTTGCTACTTAATTCCGTGAAAGAGATTGCACATCCAGTCAATACAATTACTCAAACCTCAAAGAATGTCTGATGTAACAGTAAATCCATGAGTTCATGCTTAAATAAAAGCTGACTGCAAAAATACTTGCAAAAACCTGTCAGAAGCCATGAGAGATTAAACAGAGTTTAACGACTCCTGACAGTGATGTTTTAAAATACTTATTTTGTCAGCATTTTGTATTTTTCCATCTACCATTTATTTATTCATTTATTTATTGAGAAAGGAATAAGTCATTCCCTGTACTCTGTGTTGACTCTGGCCAACACTATTAAAGGATTAGGTTACACCAAAAAAAAAAAGAAAGAAAGAAAGAAAGGCTTTACTTAAATAACACATAAAATTAGACATTTTGAAAATTCAGTCTCCATTCACTGATGTGCTCAAGCAAAAAGCTTCAAGCTTCAGCATAAAATCATCATAAAGTGGCTCATATGATTCTTGGATTTCTATTTCAAGTCTTTTGACACCAGTTTTATGTGGTAAAAGTACAATTAAGATTAATTTAGTTCACATGACTCAGTAACCCAGTCTCTAGTTAAACTATTAATGGAGTAGGAAGTGATCAAGTAGCAATGTTTGATTTTTTCTTTTTAATAAATGAACTGATCAAGACTGAATGATTTATTAACAAATACGACTAATCCAGTTCTTGAGTTCAACTTATTGTTTTGATTTAATCGAAATAGTAGTACTTTTAGGGGTTTTGCTTCTTTTTTTAAAAAAAAGATGGGGACATTCATTGTAATTTTAAGGAAAACAGCGACCAGTATTTCTTAACATTTTGCATTTTGTGTTTCACAGAACTAAGCCGTTCAGGTTTGGAGCGACAAGAAGGTGTGTAAATGATGACGGAATATTCATTGGATGAACTCTCCATTTAAACAGCGCATCGAGGAGTTAGACAGCATATTCTCATGTGATCCAATTTCTTCATTTCCTCTTTCTCTCCCTCGCTCACTTTTTCTCTCTTCCCCTCATCGCTTGTCAGCTTGTCAGATGGAAGATACCGATTTGACAGGCTCATTCCATGTGGAAATGGCATGATTGGAAGTATTTGGCATTCCCCTTTTTCTTTGTGTTGCAGAATGAGAGACACCGTCATCTGACAACAACAACAACAACAAAAAAAAAATTCCCCATACGGATGAGTGTGAGAGTTCGTGAGAGAGGGGGGAAAAAGAATACGGGGGTCCGGGTGACAGACACACTGTACTCAGGGAGAGAAAGGAGAGAGTCCGGTCTTAATGTGCCAGAACTTGTGCACTACTCTGGTCCTCACTTCCTGAGAGAGAGTAAATGGAAGATCACTTGTCAAGCTGTCATGTAGCAGGAGAGCCTTACCTGAGGCTGCCGAGCCAGCGTCTCTCTGCTAAGAGCAGGCCATTCACATAACCCTGAAACAATCAAGTCAGGGCTTGAAACTGGAGAAATGCTGTGGGCCAGTGTGACGTGGGGAAATAAAGGACTGGAGGGAAAAGAAATGTCTCTCGCTCTCCTCTCCCTCGCTCTTTCTCTCTGTTGTCTAAGGTTTTTTTTGACATCGGGCCAGTACCTAAGTGTTCAAAGCTCTGTCAGGCCGTAACACTTTGATATTTTTCCCAGGCTTCAAAAGAGCACGGCAACAATGGACTTGTGACTGCAGGCTATGCAAAGGTAGCCAAGACAATATTAGTTGTCTCATCTTCTTTATGTTGTTGGCAACAGACTAGGACTTTTTTACTGGGTGGAGGTAGGTGTTTCGGAAGGAAGCCCGACCTGTTAGCGGTATCTCAGGCGGGTTGTTTAAGGCCTGAGGAAGTGCTCTGGTTTACATGGGTTTTGCTCTTTTGATACAGGTAAAGGTGAGGCCAGAGCTGAGTCACCTGAACAGGTGGTCTGCACCGATGAGAGAGCTGTGAGTCATGTAATGAGGTAAAATGTGCCACAGCGAGGTAAAAAAAGAAACACGTATCGCTTTGATCCACGTGTATTGGGGTGTCTGATGCGGTATAGTTTTACCCATAATAAGTGTAGTATATTTTTTGGTAACCCTTTCTTAGATGACTCTACTTAATGTACAGTACAGTTTAGATATTTTTTTAATCTTTTTTGCTCACCAATTTTGTATATATTTGATTAAAAAAACAGTAATACTGTGAAACAGTGCCATACATAAGAACCGTTATCTAACCGTTAACTAAAATTAATTCATTAAAAGGTTACACTAACACAACATTAAAAAAAATAAACTACTATGTCATATGAGATATCATTTTCAGCGATCGTGCCGACTTGAGAGAATAATGCGTGTTCATTTCTTCACTTTGTGAAACACAACTCTAACCAACACAGTGTACACAGCTGCAGTGCTGCTACGTCTAATAGGTGCAGTCCTGATCTAATTTTGCAGGCTGTATTTTTTTCTCACTGTAACATGTATTGTTTGAGGGAATGTTAGCCAGCGGCAGATTAGCACCTCCTTAACAAGGCAAATATGATCTGCGTGCACCTCCACAAAGGAAACACTGAAGTTCTCTATTTATAGATGCGAAGGAAATGGACACTCTGTTAGAATCTGAGTTATATAGAGCAGGTGAGTGAAGAAGTGTCTTCAGGTTTTCTTTTCAAGACAACATAGTGTCAGATGTGCATTCTGGGGTCTTTCCCCCCAAGGGACTGTGACAACTAATTAGGACACTCCTGAGGTAAGTTTAGGCATTGGTTTACAGGCTAAATGGGAGTTTTGATAGACACTTTGTCATGGCCACAAAATGCTGTTTTCATTGTAATTCTCCATTAAAAAAAAAATACAGTTATTTAAGCACAAGTTGATGTTAGTTTTCACGAAGGAAAATTACAACCTGGTCTCATTAAAATATGTACCTCTATGCACTTTTTGTGCAACACCCTGACTGTATGTTTCACTGCTGTTTCGAAGAGAAATGTCCTCTGAGTGGCTCTAAGACACAGGTTCAATATATATATATATATATCATATTGAAAATATGCCCTACACCAACCAACCCTTAACCTTCCTGACAGTGTTAACAAATGCAAAACTGATATAAGTCATAACATGATATTATTCAAGTTGTAGTGCGAAAATTATGCTTTATTAATCTAAACTCTGTAAATTTGAGTTTAGTGTTCTGTTTTTTTAGGAAACTTCAGTGATATGTGCTTATTGGTACGCATTTTGTGTGTCTTGAACCAAGGTATGTTTACGCCATGAGACCAAGTAGCAAAATTTGCCCTCAGCAGTATAAATAATGTATATTTTGTATTATTATTTTTAATATAATGCTATCAGAAAAGTATGAATAACGCCTATACAGAACTTGACAACTGACCTATTTAAAAAAAAACTTACAGTACAATTTTTGAGAAATATTTATTGATAAATATTTATATTTGTCTTTTTTTCCTCCTTTATATTCCCAAAAGATAAAAAAGGTAAATGTTGATTTCAGGTTTTTATTTCTAATAAACAGTACATAGCCATTGCTGAAAGCAAAATATTTGTCTAATTGAACTCTTTCTCAAAACCTCATTGTGACAACTAGCCCCGGTCTTCCCTATAGCAGTAGCTGCTCTATGTCAGTTTGGCTAAAACGCAACAAAATATCCATTACTGTCAGCAGTACAACTGTAGGGTCAAAACAGTTTGAGGCAGCTGTCATTTATAATATACGCAATGTAAAAAATGTCGAATGGGAGTCGATGAAAGCCTATAAAAACTTCCCATTAACACATGGGTCCACCCATAAAGACTTAACTGGGGTTGAGCTGCACAGGTTATCTTTGTTCCTGTCTTGAGCACATTACACGAATCCAGTCCTCGACTGGCTGAATTCTTTAAGGCTCAGCTATAATTACGCTAGATTTCCTCCACTGTCCTTCAGATTCCCGAGCCACAGGAGAAACGATCTAACAATCTGGTATTTTTAATTTTGGAGCTGAAACAAGACATTCACTCTGAAGAAAATCGCACCTTCCTTTGGGAGGCTCGGCCTTTGGCAGTCGACTTTAAAGCGCGACGGCGAACGTGCGGTAGCTGAGTTCGGTCTCTCAGCAGATGGAAATGATGGTGCTGTGATTATGGCTACAGACTGAACTCAGACACAATTAGCCACCAACAGATGGAAGTCTTCACGTTAGAAACCTCCCTCACCCCCCCACAAGCCCTCCAGAGAGTGTCTGGAGGAAAAAAGGCAAACATTGGCATGCAGAAGCCATGTAGGCCATACGTACTCTGTCATTTTTACGCAGTTTGGAAACATACACAAATGTAAATGCAGCCCTCTGATTTTCAGCGTGTTCAAGGCTGCTGAATGAAAAGAATGTAAATCATGTATGATTTAGTTTTCTGAGCCACATCATCCTCCACAGAACTCGGCTAAACAGTGTAGTAATTAAAGGGATGATTCACCCACCAAAAAATAAAATTCTGTCATCAAGCATTTGCCTTCATCCCAAAGCCACAAGACTTTTTTTTGGGGAACGCGAAAGAATACATTTTGTAAGCTTTATCGGTTGCTTATTTTATGCAATGCCAGATTCACAGATTCAGTCTAAATGATTCATTTACAAATCAAACTGATCCTTTTCGTAAGGTCAACTCACTGATTCACTTATGAATCAGTCACTGTGGTAAAAAGGTTAATGAGGGAAAAATATTAGCAGTAAGTTTTGTTTGTGTTGTTTTGTTGTTGTTTTTATTATTTTAGAAGACTTGGGATATTACAAGCTACTTATATAGAAATTTTAAGATACTTTTACTTTTGATACTTTTTACTTGACATTTTGTGACAAGAAAACTCTTGCCCCCCATTTGTTTCAGAATTTATCTGAGAATGATTATTACTTTTTATATGTAGTTGTTAGCAATTTATATATATATATGCAGGAATTTTTTTAAGACAAACTTTCAATGAAGACTTCTTTCAAGGACGTTTAAAAAGCCTTGAACTTAGGTTTTACAAACAGATCTGTTTGAAATATTACCTACAAATTACTTATTATATATATTTATGCATACTTATTTACATCTAGCACATTTATGGACCAGGGTGAAAGAAACTGTAAGAATTATAATGCAGTAAAATGCACATCCTGTAATTCAAAGTCAACTTCCTGTGGTGCATGGCCAATTGGAGTAAAGGTCCAACTTATGAATCCAGAGCAACAATTTTGCTCAACACTGACGCAAGGTATCCAAATGGTCTTAACTTTTTTTAGAGTGAAGCATAAAGACTAAGTGTTTTATGATGCATGGGAATATTGCATGAATCTGTGATTTCTACAACAACAAACTACAATTTCAAAACATTTTGCAGCATATAGTTGGTTTTGCACTTGAACTGAACCAAAGCGCAAAGATGTATTTTGGCAGATGATGAATTCGCTGATTAAATATCAAATCCACCCCGCTCTCAAAACACCGTGAGCTAGTGTTTACACAACAGTCGGCATCTGAGATTCATTAGCATAAAATCAGGAGTACAGGAACAGGAAACAAAATCTTTCAGCATCAATCCCCCCCCCCTTTACTGTCATAACACATTACCCTTTTCACCCGAGGGGTGGTCCACTTTTTGTTAAGAATGTATAGCCACTGGTAACAAAGAAAACTAAAATGTTTTTGCTTTGTATTTGTTGTTTTTCGTACTCAATCATTCTCCAGCCATTCTGCACATTCCCTTGTTTCTCTGTCTAGGCCATGACTCTCTCATACGCTCTCATATTTCAAAAAAAGAGGCCCGGTCTCACTCGGTAGTGATGAGAAACTCCTACGCGCTCGGCGTTTGCCTTTGATAAGCAATCAGAGCCTGTAACACACATTATGGACTGAGACGTTGCTTCATAGTAGATTCACTCCCAAATCTGAAATGATGTTTTAAAATTGTCGCTGGAGGCTATGTAATGCTGGGAGAGTGTGCCAGACTCCTCACACTGTCTTTCTCCTGCTTTTCTTCCATTCTTCGCCTTGCTGGCAAAAAAAGCTGAGGCCAGAAGCCCAGACAGTGTGTGTGTGTGTGTGTGTGTGTGTGTGTGTGTGTGTGGCAGTACAGGAACATGTGCTGTCTGCTCCCCGTGCAGCCAGAGGTGACACACGGGTCCTCGCCATATGCTGTCATTCCTCAGTGTCCCTCAGCCTTGACGCTGAATTAATTTATTAGAAGTTTTTTCGCTGTGCCACCTCTACCTAAAAAGCCTTCTCCTCTTCACCGGAGGCTTGTCACACAGATGCTGATGTATTTTCCCTCTCCCGTTGCCAGGTTTTATGATGGAAACCGATACAACAGCGTGATAGAGTTTCGGGATAAATTATTCACGCTTTAAACGCACTCTGCCTGGCTTTCTTGGAGGACATCCATTTTACAAAAGCTTCTTCCCTCCACCCCCTACAAAACCAGCCCACAATCCTTTTAATTGATCTGCTCCGATGACGAAGCGTGTGCACGGGACTGCACGGGGACTTTTTTTTCGTATGTGTATCCGCGTTTGGAACAAGGTTGTCCATCAAATATATTTAAATGCAATGCAGTGCAGTTTCAAATATTTAAAATTTGTAATAAATTCCCGAATTTTAATATTTAATTTGAAATGAGGTAGTATCAGACAACAAACTACCTTGTGCGAATGTTTTTATAATTAAAGGAGTTTAACAGACAGAGATAGATTTTCATATGAGGTTGCATAAAGTTTTTGAAATATAAAAAGCTCACAAAGTTTAGATGGATATGCAGACAGCTCTTCAAAAGTTTAAAGTATTGGTATATATATATATATATATATATATATATATATATATATATATATATATATATATATATATATATATAACTTTTTCAGTACTGAAAAATGGTCATATTAGAATTTATTTCTAAAAGATGATGTGACTCTGAAGACTGAAGAAATAATGCTAAAAATTCTGCTTTGATCACAGAAAAACATTATTTAAAAAATAATAATAATTCACAATATTACTGTTTTGTCTGTATATTTAATAGATGTAGCCAAATGAGCATAAGAGGCTTCTTTCAACATCTTTTGAAATCTCATTGACCCCAACCCTTTGAACAGCAGTGCGTATATATAATGTACATACATACACACATAAGAGCCGATACATTCATTTGAGAATTCTGCAGACAGAACCCTGCTCTGGAGACACCACTGTACAGCACCATATACACAATGACATATTCTCTGAATAAAGAAAGAAAGTCCTGTTTATTGAGAGTCTGGGCCATTTTTCATTCTCAACTCTAATGCCAATACCATCTGCCTGGATGAATCCTGAATCCTTAATTGAAAAGAATCTTGGCCTTAGTAGTTGGACTTGCTCCCTAGGACACAGAAGAAAATCAAATAGCTTTTTCTTCTTCTTAATACCTGTTGAAGCTATAAAGAAAAGCATGAGGCAGTGAAATAATGGACTTAGCTATGGCGAGTGGGTGAGCGGCTTTCATATTACATCGAACATCTGCAAAGATGGTTTGCAGCAAGGAGGCCGATTGGATTTAATGTTATTGCCAGTCTGCTATTGGCTGTCCGTCTGGAGGAGCGTAAGGTGGCAGTTCATACAGCATTTTTTCTTGTCAGATGGCTTGGACGTAAAAGAGGAATTTGTACATTACTGTCAGTCGCGCCCCTCTTGGATCCTTGCCCCAGAGTAGGATATTTCTTTAAACAAACATTGGGGGAAAAGGTAAAGCAGACATTTTGGAGTCAAGGGAAGATAAGTGATGCGTCTACCAGTATGCAAGGAGAAATAACAGAGGGCTCTTTTAATGTGGTTATGCTGTAGGGAGAGTAGGTCCTCATCCACCAGAGATCTGTGTGAACCGCACACAAAAGAACATCAGATGGGAGTTTGCATGACTTAAATAAATTTGATTGTTGGTGAATCTGGAGTAATATCTGTTGGAAATTATCTGGGTGCTTTGCAAAGCTCAACCTTGGGTATATCTGTGGCTGTTATTTGGTTCATGTGACCACTTTTGGTGACGATGAAGTGAGAAGTTGATTGATTCTGTGAAGTACTATTGCCAAGAAGAAACCTGATTTTCATGCAAGTAGACAATATTAGTATTGTATCATCGTGATGTTTAACAGTAGTTTTATTATTATTATTATTATTATTATTATTATGTGTTAGAGCTGGCAAATTCAACATGCAAACTATTCACTCTTATTTTTAGCCGGCCAAGTGGACATGATTGTCTGATTTTTGAGATGTGGTATTTTCTGCTGAACATTGTGACATTTTGACTTGGGTATAGGCTCCTTTATTCATTTTCTGTTTCATATGATTACTATTATTGTTATTTTGTTAATGCGATGCATTTATGAACTTACGATCATTACAGCTCAGATGTTTTTGTTATTTATTAATACATTTGTTTTGTTCAAATTTACACATATATGACAAATTGAACTCATCTATTTTTTTTATCACGTTATCATATGTTTTGTTATGTTTTTCAGTAGGGGATGCTGTTAAAATGTCATGATTTTGATGATTTTTACGGTAGATGGCTGTTCCGTGTTGCAAATGGCAGACGTGTTGAGAGCGGCCGGGGCCCCCTGCTGAAGAGCTGTATGTTTTGGCATGTGTTGAGTCTCATATGCATTGTTGCTGCACACACAGTTTGGAGGGTATCTGAAACCCCACATTTCCAATATACAGAATTTGAGGGATGGAAAATCTCTCTCTTTCTCTCTTTCTCCCAACCTTGTGGCAGGGTCTTCACACCACGGCTTCAGTAATAAGGCCACAAGAAATGATGTGGTTCAGTGGGAGACAAGCGGGCCGGGAGAGGCACAGGAATCCCAGGGCACATTCATCACCATTCTTACTCCGGTCCAAAATGCGCTGGCCTCACTTCAAAGCCATAACCAGTTCAATTCAACTCACAAGCTGCGGATAAAAGCCACTCTTCATGTTCTCTGTCTCCGGATCTTAACATGACTGAACAAATAATCGTTACTTTTTGGGGGGGGGCGCATAGATTCGTCTTCAGTAGATATCTGGCCGTTTTTTGTTTTGTTTTGTTTTATTGCACTCAGTTTCATTTCGTTTTTACAAGAAGAGTTTATTGCTCATGGTTTGCAGTATCTGTGTGAGTGACTGAGTTGTGTACAATTTGTACTGCCATTACAAACTTGGAGAGGACATTTTCTTGAGTCATGAGCAGAGTGGTTATGAACAAAAATAAATACTCATCAATGTTAATGCGGCACACGTTCAGGAAGGCATTTGCGCACATAGTTTATGGCACTTTCCAAGAATAAGGCCTGAAAGTCGTTTTTTTTCTTGTTCAACAAATGTTTAGTGTAAAGGAGTTTATAACTTTTATGTTGTATTTTCTATCAATTTTGTATGATGGAAAAAAAATGGAAAACTAAGTTTGTTTTTAAAAACTAAATAAATTTATAAATAAGGAGGTCAAATACAGCTTAAATAATTATCCTAAATGAAACAACAATGCAACAATTTCCAGGAATAGAGCATAAATGTGCTTTTGTATGAAGAAAACCACGGGGCAGCATATCACCAGCCAGACTTTCTATAATAGTTAGTTAGTTAGTAATGTTGATATAGGTATGTATTGCTGTGTTTTTCATTATGTTATATATCCATAAACAGGTTTTCCATTTTTTGCCATTCGTCAACCAATTAACAGTCCCACCTTCAGTCTCACACTATTGGTTGAGCCATTGTTGCTATGTGTGGCTGGTCGAAACTCTCAAACAAACAGAACAGTGTTTTGATAACACCACAGAGTCAATTCTACAACGTGTTCTTAAGTATATCTGTCTTTTCCACACAAGCTCAGAACATGAGGCAGTAATGCCACTCTCACACCCTCCAGCACTTAAAGCACATTCCAGCAGCCCACATTCATAAGCCACTACACAGGCATGATAGACAGGATGGTGTATATGTGGAAAGAGGAGGGGGGCGGTAGGGGATAATGCTTAATCTGCAGTCTCTAGTGCCCCCAGCTCCAGCTGGCACTGTGCAGGGCTGGCATGACAGAATGTGACAGAAGATCCGGAGGCGAGGGACTGGGGGAATCCCGTAACAATAATGCGGATGGTGAGGCTAAGGCCCAGATTAAATCAGAGCCATCGCCCACCTGCCAATAGAAAATTACAGGGCATAGCCACACACTCTCGCTCTCTTTTTCCATCTGGGCTTAAGTCCATGTGCTGCTAAACCCAGCTACGCTGCAACTTCCAGTCATAGGTGTTTAGTGCCTCTGGACTTGCCATCGGACAGCATTCGAGTTTTTTTGAGTTTGTTCATTCCTTGGGTGGCTATAAAGACGCTAAAAAGCAGCTGTTGTAGTGTCAGCCCAGAGGGCAAAAAGAGTACAACTCAGTTAGCATTGAAATATAACTGCCGTTTGTTGAAAACAGCCGTACAAAAACCAGTTTCCCAGCAGCGATTCACAGCCGTGAGCATTTCAATTACGCGCAATCAGCCCTTGATCAGAGATGTATTAACTATCTGATTTATTTTTCTTCGAGCAAAGCTCTTGCCAAAGGGAATCTAGCATTTGTTTTCCTGCAGTGCTATGCTAACTCCAGAGGCATGCTGCAGTCTCTCTACATGATCTCTGATTTGCCTAAATGAGGTTTGTTGAGATTTACTGTGGGTGATTATAATGATGGTTTGTGTCATATTGCAGCAATCAGAAGGGGGAAGCTTGGCCTGGGAGTCGACGGTGTCAGAACAGGGCAGGGGATACGGCCTGATTTTAGCCAGAGCTCGAATGCACCAAGTGAGGCCCCTCTGCTAACTACGTACAATCAAAGAACGGGTTCCTTAAGCCAATCACCCTCCCCATGAGGCTGACGAGCAGGGTCGCTTTGTTTAGATAGAGAACGGCTATGTGAGAAGCTCAAATTAAAATTTTATATCAAATCACTGGAGGCCCAGCCGTTTCCACACAATTGCTAAAATTCACATGTTCCAATCCGGCATCATGAACTGTGGGCAGGTTCTGATTCAATTTACACTGTCATTGCATTATGTTACATCATTTTTGTTGAGTTTGTGAGGAGAAATTGAGATTTTTTTCATGTTTTAAGTAGCGCATATTTCTGCTTTCTATAGGTCGATGCTAGTATCCTTCTGTTTTTCACTGTTCCTGCTGTTTGAAACATCAGTCTATGTCAATATACGCTGATGACTGGAATATTTACATGTTTATGCTCAGAATTTCCATCTGTTGTTTCTGGAACAATCAGAATTGCTCAGAGAGACAGAGGGAATTGCTGCAACTCGTGCTCAGCTTGGGTTTTGGTGATTGGAGGCTGTTCTTGATTATCCGCAGCTCAAGTGGAAGAAAAAATGTTTTGGTTTTCTTCAAGGCCTTGTTGCTGTTGTGTTGGGCCCACTGGATCTGTGGTACCCTTCAAAGTGCCTGTTTTCCACTGTCAGTGGTTTTCACTGAGGTTCACTCAGCATGGGCATATTAGCACAGTGAGGTCTACCCTGTCCAACACAACACACATATCCAGAAAACCTGGCTGTAATAGTCTTTTTTTTTTTTAGATGTTATTATATACAGTTCACTTTATTCACAAGCACACTTAACAGACCAACAAAGAGTCTTCTGCACGTTTACATCAACATTTAAATTTTTTTTGGTGTTTCTTTAACTGTAGAAATGTTTGTGACCCAGTGGTTATTTTTAAATTCCAAATTAATTTAGTATGAATGTCGCATCAAAAGATTTTCATCATTCCTTGAATACTTAAAAATATAGATGCATGGATTGTATTGTTTTACCCTTGTCCCAGAGCAGACTTTCGATCTTTAAATAAATGTAAAAAATTGTCATAAACTATAATGTCATTATAGCTATATCTATTTGTATTATTAAACTGTTTGGATATTGTATATTATTATTATTTAAATATAAGATAATCATAAACTTTATAAATATCTTTGTATTAGTTTTTATTCATTTTTGTATCAGTGTTGCTATATCAGCAGAATAATTTATATCAATTTATAAAATAGAAATAGTATAACGTCCACCACAATTAACATTTTTCCAAGTCTTTGGACTTTTTGTTGTTGTTTTTGTCTTGTGCCATGTGTTCCGTGTGACCTACTTTTGTTAATTGTGTCATTGTCTTCACCTGTGTCGAGTTAATTTAGTCATTTCCCGTTTGTATTTAAGTTCTAGTTTGATCCTGTGTATTCGTCGGTTCTCGTCTTTAATGCGCGTGTGGTTTTTGTCCTGTCTGTCTGCCTGCAAAAATATTGTTTATGTCATCTCATAATCGTGATCTGAACTGAACCATTCTGTTTATCTCTGTAAAGCTATTTTATACAGCACTATAGAAAAAGGTGATTTGTTTACCAAAGAGGTATCTTGAGATAAAATCATAAATTCTGAATATTATATATTAATAGCAGCTTGTTTTTAAAATGTCATTTCCACCGCAGAATGCTATAAAACACAATACATAATTTGAGGTGTAGTGCAAATGATCTTTACTTTCAGAAAATGACAGCTCTCCTGTGAAAAATGTGTTTTAAGAGAAGTCTACAGGGCCAAAAGTAACAGTTTTATACCGCAGCGAGCCAAAAGCTGGTTCTTTTGTCATCAATGAAAATGTCAAAGACAAAAATATTTGACACAAAAATCCTTCAAATTGCTTCCAGATAGATGAGGTGTCGTAAACATTACCTCAAGGTGTTACATAGTTCAAAAAACACAGACGTTTTGGCACACGTCCGCAGCTTACAAGATCAGTATCTTCAGGCAAGATACGTTATATTATATACAAGTGTTCCCAAAAAATAACAAATGGACCCTGTCCCATTTAAGAACGGAATCAAAATATTAGTTTTTTTTTCTCTTTGGTGGAAAGTAAAGAGTAGTCTCTGGGGGTCTGAATGGCTGCAGTAAGAGAGGTGATATTGATGGCTAAGAGGGGAGAGAGACCAGATGAAAGTGCTGCCACGGTCCCTTAAGATGGAGCTTGAGACACGGACTGGAGCAGTCAGTCTGGGGCAGCTTAGGTTTCCCTCCGGGCCGGAAGTGGCGCTTTTCCCCTGGCGAGAAGCTTTTCCTGCAAAATAAAGAAATCATTACTAAGATGACAGCTCCTCCACCAGCCCGGACCTCTGGGGAACGCAGCTCCGAGAACTGCCACTACTGATTAGGTAGCTTCGCTTTGGGCCAACATCACCTCAAGCCGAAAATAAACACCATAGTGCGTATCTCGCTCTATTTTTCTCATTCTCTTCCGTGTGTTTTCCTAAGTTCCACCGCAACACCACATCCGGGAGGTATAGTGGAATGGGTGACCTTACTTGGATTGACATCTGAACCCCAAATAATTAGGCAAATGATCGGGGCTCAATGGCGTTGACCCTGTGCGACGTTGGCGTGTGGCGTCCTACAGTCCTGCTGGGTCAGTTCCGACTGATTTCAGGCCAGCTTCACTCTCCAACAGCTCCGTCCCAAATCATCTCCGCCGTCTGCCAGACGAGCACCGCCAAAGAGCCTGTGGACTTTAGAGAGCTTTACGTCTCCTTTCTGAAAAACCATCAGAGATTGGCCCAAGATCACAAGTTGACCCGAGAGTAATGATTACCATGGAGAATAGACGGTCTGAATCTGATCCCAGACTCTAGTCTGGGTTTAAAGGCTCCTGGAGAGATGAATTGTTGATGCCCTTCAAGACAATAATGTCATCCTTATATTTTTACTGTCTAAGAAGTGGATTCTCCTCAATCAAAAGGGCGCATTGTTACAGATTGCTCTCTGATATCCTAGACAAGGAGTTGCATATTTTTGAATATTGGTGACTTGGGTTACTGAAGCAGCGTATCGCTAAAACATTGCAATAATTTATATGCCTACAGTCCACTGATTCCACAGATACACACACACACTCTCAGACATGTTGGTGTATGTGGTTTATGGGAGCAGATGGGCTTTTCAAAGTCTGGTTTTTAAGACAGAAACTTTAAATTCTGAAATAAATTAATTCTAGAATTTTTTTTCAGAAATCGGAAACTCACAAATAAATAAAAATAAATGGCAAACAACACTGAATTAAACAATGCTATCTCACGACCAATTCAAACTTATTTTTTGAGGTGGTTAATTTGGTGTAGGTCATTCATGCTAATTAATCGTAAAACACAATTTGGCAAAAATCGTATAGATTTGTAAAGTGAGGTCGTATAAATTAGCCACCTCGTAAAATATGTAAGAAGTACAAGTAGAAACGTTGCTAGCGATAGCATTTTCTTGTGAAACATACACTAATAATCTTTGTTGTATTAACAACTTTGAAAAATCCTTTTTTTGACATTTTATGCAAACCTCTTCTGAAGGCATTGCTTGATAGTGCATCGGGGCAAGCAGACAGCCGCCTAAAATTTAGACACCACCAATATAAATAGGTAGAGAGAAAGAAAGAGCAAGCCCAGAGGAAGAGCCCCAGGTGTCACAGTCACGTCCAGGTGCAGGGACTCTGTTGTCATGTGATTAGCGTGAGCAGAAATTCCCACCTGCTGCTGCTGCTTACTCACAGAGATTAATGTGGCAAACACAAATGAGCCATCAGAGGCCAGGCTGCTGTCCTCTCTAATGGAGACTGATAAAAGACAGACTGCATCTTTCTCTCTCTCACACACACGTACACACACACACACACTCATCCAGCAGCCAGCAGGTCTCTAATGGTATAAATGACTCCATGTGCTGATGCATTTACACGTCTACCTCAATTAATGGTTCCCATCTCTATACAACCGCTGATGGTTTTTTTGTTTAGTTTTGTTAGTTTTTTTGGTACAAACTCGTTTACAACCAAATTCTTCTTAATTTAATCGATTTAAATGTTTAACGCAATTCTTTTTTTTCACGGTTGTTTTTTTAATAATCATTTTAAAAATATTTTATATTTTTCTTCAGGGTCCCATGATTTGTCATGCTGAAATCATTCTAATATGTGACCCTGTACCACAAAACCAGACGTAAGTGTCAGGTTGAAAGCTGAATAAATAAGCTTTCCATTAATGTATGGTTTGGCTGAGATACAACTATTTGAAAATCTGGAATATGAAAGTGAAAAAAAATGATCAAAACAAATAAAGAATCGCCTTCAGAGATTATAAGAAATAGCAATGTATATTACTAATCGAAAGTTTTAATATATTTAGGGTAGGAAAATTACAAAATTTCTTCCTGGAGCGTGATCTTTATTTAATATCCTAATAATTTTTGGCATAAAAGAAGAAAATCATATCATTTTAACCCATACAGTGTACTCTTAGCTATTGCTGCAAATATATCTGTGATACGACTAGTTTAAAAAAAATTTCTGTGTAATATTTTTTGCTGAAATCATTACATACTATTCTTTACTATACTGTACAACTACTATGTATGTTTGGGATAAGCAAAATTCAGAAAAAAATTTTAAGGATGCATTAAAATGATCAAAATGATGAAATTTAATCAAAGAATCCTGTTTTTAATGTTCATAATAATCCACAATACATAATACAGTAACTGACAATAAATGAGCTCCAAATGTGACACTTTTGCCAACACAAGTAGATTAGATTAGAGTAGATTTTAAAATATAATACAATAGAAAGGATTCATATTTAATTTACATTCTAAAAATATTTCATTTTATTATTTATTCATTGTATAAAATGTCATATTTTTTTAAATATGTCATATTTTTATTGTATTTAAAATATTTAAATACAGCCTTGGTAAGCATAAGATATATATATAAAAAAAAACAAATACATAAATGGCCAGATAAATAGATAAAATAAAATAAACAGATAAATAAAATACTTCAAACTAATACCATGCTGCTATAAACATTGTATTAGCTTCCCATCATGCCCTAGTAATGGGGGAAGAGTGCAGTGACCTCATGTTCTTAAGATAAATAATAAGGCACATGTTCTTCCAATACTGGATCACTTAGAACCAAATACTCACATACACACACACAAACACATTTTTCTTGAATAGACCCTCTTCTGGTTTCCTGTGCCGCCCTGTATTGTTTAGTGAGTAACTGTCAGTAGAGTGAGGTTACAGAGCTAGCATGCGCTCACACTAGCGCGTGTGCATGTTTGCGTGCGTGTCTTTGCATCATCCGCCCCACAAACCTTCCTAATTAAGCAGCAAAAACCCAGTCAAGTTTGTTTGGCGTTGCGCTCAACATTTAAATAGCTTAAAACAACACTGTCTGTTTGCTCACTCAACACATTTCCATGTTCATGCCGTCGCTCTTGTTCCATTTTTTCTGTGGATGAGACTGATTTACAAAAACACAAATGAGATTGTCATCTATTGGTTCAGAGAGCTTCCCCACAGCACTGTAACCTGGTTTGATTCTTGTATATCGATGCGTTTTGGACTGTCTTACATAACTTTGTAATGGATAACACATTGTTGCAGTGCATTTACTTGCCTGGGTCCTGAATTTTCAAATGTTGCACCAATTGCAAACGTCGTCTTGCAAGTAACTCGAACGCTGTCTGATCTGATCGGCGATGAGCGAGTGAGGATTTACCACAAGACATTCAGAAACACAAATGGTTCACATGCCCCTCTGCCTTTGCATAAACACATCCTTTATAAAGCTATTAGACACAATAAGTCCTTAAAGGGGTAGTTCACTGCAAAATGTCTCAAAGTTTTTGTTTGTTTTATTTTTTAGTCGACAGTTGGGTCCAATATGTTTTGGACCCCATTTACTTTTACTTAATGAACAAAAACAGTGTGTATACTGTGTATATTACTATGCATGTATAAATACAAACGTATAAATATTAAGGAAAATATGTTACATTTATATATTAAATATACCTACATATAACATAAAATATAAGAACATGAATACAAACTTGTAAATAACATGCGATTAATAGTTTGACAGCACTAAAGTATGCTATTTTACTAATTATGAAGTAAAACCGGTTCAGGTAAGCTTTTCTAGAATGTTCTAACTTACACATCTGTTCCTAATCATCCTGATCCTGTTTATTTGGCCTGTTAGAGACTAAATCGTAATCTTCCCTCATTTTTCCAATAGCAATTGATATGCACTATTAGATGGTACCCACTGTGTAGTTTATGCTTACATAAAAGCACGTCAGTGTTTACAGGACTTTAAGTGATTGGACTTCAGAGGAGGAATGTCATCACCGACCTCGCCTGAGCCAGTTATGGATAAGCCGTTTTGAGGAATCGGATCTATGGAAATGCATCAAGGAGACACCAAAACGCAGGCCAAAAAGAATGGGCTTAGCCAACAATCCAGGCCTCCAAGCGATATCCACTTTATGAGCATTATTGCATGGAGAGATGAGCGAAAGCATGATATTTCATCTCATGTTGCTTAAAAAAACAGATACAGCCCAATTAGTGTCCAAAAAGCCTGAGATTAAGCAAGTTTTGGAGGGAGTCTTGATTTTAAAGACCAATATTTCACCATTCCAGCATTTTAATCAAAATCATGATTGCCTCCTTTGTGAAGTGGCCGCTTTTTCATCATTCCTCTGTTCTTAACCATTCAAACGGAATGACAGTAATAATAATAAGACGACTTGTGATGACATTTTCCCTTGATTTCGTAAGGTCGTCGCATGTTAACCATAGTTCAAGTGCAACATTTACTAATACAATCAAAATGGCCGATCTGTTTGTAATTATCCCACACTCCCAGCGCTCGGAAACGTAATCCGAAATGTCTGTTTTGTGAGCATTGTCACGCGAACGCGCTGCCACACAATGCCATCGCTCGCTGTCCTTTATCATCCGTTTGTCCTCCGGGCCGTACACTTCTGCACATAATCGCAGGCTCTCCTAAATATTCGCAATCGATCAGCGTGTCACCTGTGCGGGAGCGCCAAGAATGGCCCGTAACAAAGAAGAGGGGTGTATGGGAGTCCGGAGGGCATGGGTCGCATTGTGTTCAAGCACGCTGTGAAAAGGCTAGCTCTGGGAAAGGGCCCCCAGGTGAAAGGTGGAGATGCACTGTGGAACAAAGTAAAGGTGACAGTGGAGTGTCGTGTCACCCACCTGAGGAGTAACCTCTGTGCTATCGGTGTCAGAGCAGCTCCAGGCGTCAGGCAGCTGGGACCTCGACAAGGCCTCGGTGTTTATGAGGCCAACTGTGACCTTTCAGCACAATGCGTCGTTATATAAGAAAGCCATTAGACATACCTGTGGCTATCCGCTAGTGTTTGAAAGCAGGGGCGGGTGCATTGTTTGGGAGAAGCTATAGAACTGACGAAATATCCTTAAGTTGCGCCTAAATGTAAGTGCATTGAAACACATTCGTGTTAGTCGCTTTTAGGATCATGATAACCCTAAATGTCAGATGTGAAAATCCTGATAATTTTTAGAAAAGTTATTATTACATTTTTTGTTCACATAGTATATGTGTTTATACTGTGTATGCTTATTATGTATATATAAACACATGCATGTATAGAAAAATTTTATGTTATTTTTTTTATATATATATATACTGTGCATTTATGTGTGTGTGTCTGTGTACTTATATTTACATAGTAAATATACACAGTACACACAGATATATATTTTGTGTAAATAACTATATCTATCTATCTATATATATATATATATATATATATATATATATATATATATATATATATATATAAAAGAGAAAAAAAAACCTTCTTCTTCTTCTTCTTCTTCTTCTTCGGCTGGGTCGCGGGGGTAACAGTCTAAGCAGGGACGCCCAGACTTCCCTCTCCCCAGACACTTCCTCCTGCTCTTCCGGGGGAACACCGAGGCGCTCCCAGGCCAGCCGAGAGACATAGTCCCTCCAGCGTGTCCTAGGTCTTCCCCGGGGCCTCCTCCCTTGGGAGGCGTCCGGGAGGCATCCGGAAAAAACTTTCAAAGGAAAAGATTAATGTTTTATTTATAAAACATAAAATGTTTATTTGTATGTTAATAATATCATTCAAATGATTCAAGACATGAATTAAATCATTTTAAAAAGTTGCAGATTTTTTATATCAAATTCTATTTTTAATATAAAATATTTGTTTATACATTAAAGATCTTTGTGCTTTTTTTTTTATTAAACAGTTCAAATCAAAGCATACTTAAAGAGGTACAGATATATTTCCCCCAGCCACACTTCAAAAATGCAAAATAATTCACTTTTGATGAACAAAAAGAAAACATTAAGAAGGTTTATCTTATTTCACCCTTGTTTTTATGGCATTTGCAATATGGACAGTCTCTGTAATCATGTGTGGTTCTGTGATCTGCATTTTCGTCCTTTCTCTATCCTGTTTGTACTCGAATTACACACGGCTCTCTCTCCAGCCCGACTCAACCACTCACTGCAGCCTGACAGCAGCGATGCCTAAGAAACAACCATGAGAAATTGATTCATGTAATGGCAATATTCCTTAATGAGAGTAGGCCTAATTGAGAACCGCATTACTCCAGGACTTCAGAACCGATTAGGTCTGTAAGGGGTGAAGAAAGCAGGGGATATGTTTTCCATATGGTGAGAGAGTCTGCCATCTGCTATGATTCACAGGTTGAAGAATGTATGCGTTCTGAAAACAGCCATCTTCCCTTCTGTCATTTCGTATTTTACAGCGCTACTATGAGCTCTCGGTCGGCTGATATTATTTTCAAAGATCTGCATTTACAAAAGGGACAAACACAAATATTTATTTTACTTGATCATTGCATTTACATTACCATCCGTGATGCAAAAATCTGACATGAATTTTACTGGCTTACTGATACTCATACTGTTCAGTTTTTTCAGTTTCCTCAGAAAAAGGGAACAATTTACACATTTGCAAATTTCTTACAAAACCTCTTAAGACCCTGCGGCCTCGTTATATTTGAGTAAAATTTCTCGGAGACTATACATGTCACAGTTTTAAAGGAACACTGGCCATAGCACTTTTAGCATAGCTTAGCATAGATCATTGAATCCAATTAGACCAGTAGCATCACGTTCAAAAATGGCCAAAGAGTTTCGATATTTTTCCTATTTAATATTTGACTCTTCTGTAGTTATATCGTGTGCTAAGACCAACAGAAATTGAAAAGTTGTGATTTTCTAGCCCGATGCGATTAGGAACTATATTACTGCCGTTCCTTGGCCACAGCGGGCGCACTGATATCACTGAAAACAGCCAGATCATCTTGCTTGCACAGAGAGCATGTCTTGCAAGCTGGGGACTATACCACTCGCCTGCTGCGGCCACGGTACGGCTGCAAACGTCCTTACGTCGGAATGGGAGACGGAAAAATACCGAGACTCTTTGAGGTTTTTTGAACGCAATGCTACTGGTCTAATTGGATTCAATGATCTATGCTAAGCTGTGCTAAAAGTGCTATCGCCAGGCCCGAAGATCAGTTAAATGGATTCCAAAACGGTAAAACTCAACTTGTTAACTCTGGGGGATCTGGAGAATGAGTTTATTTATGTTCCTTTAAGTATACAGAGCACATTCAGGGCTTTTCAGAGATAACAAATGATCGGATAGTTTCACCATAAACCACTCCCTCTCACTGATTAATTTCACTTAATTTAGTAACACTCTTTTGGAAATACTTTTTTGATAATACTTTGTAATTATGACACTATGTGTCATAAATCAATATTCCAGGTTATGGGGAACACTGGGAGAAAAAGCATGATTATTATGCAATTTGGGAAACAAGAATTTTAATATTTTATAAAATATTATATATTATTATGAAATTCTTATCAATTATTACTCCCATTATGGCACCTCTTTTTTCATTACACGATGTCCCAAAAAGATTTAGTTTATAGATATATTGTATATAATGAGAAAACCTATTTATGGTCAATCTACACACATTTTGCAGAAATAAAAATGGTATATTGAATCATTCTGTTATAACATAGTTGAGAATCGTCTTTATACAAAGTTCTTGAAATCAAAAATCTTGAAAACGAAAACTAAATACATTAATGATTTTACAAATCAATTGCTTTCGCAGGTTAATTCATGTCTTTTTATTTCTCAATGTCCCAATAGTCCCAATGTTCTCAACCGAGGAGAGGTGTAACTCTTGCGCCATTAAAATAATATTAATAATAGTAATTCACATTACCATCCTTTTTTAATGCTATAAACAATATTTAAAAAATCATGAAACTTTTTTTCTCGGTTCTTAAGAGGATAGTCTCTGTAATCAAAGCCGAAAATGAACTGATTGACAGCTGACCTGACCTATAATCAGAGCAGGAAGGTCTCGTTATAAAAGTAGTGGAAATTTCTGCGGTCAGCTATAATTAGGCCCAGCACCCCAGAGCAGGTACGAAGAAACAGGGCCAGGAGCGAAGCATTATGGGGCAGCTTGTGACTGTCACTCAGTATGTGTTGTTACTGTATGTGGCTGCGCTTACTAACACAAACACACACACACACACACACACTGTCCCAATCCCTCGGGCTGCTAAAATTGAATCTCAAGTTGTGTCCTATTTCGGTTGAAGAACAGGTGATCCTCTTGGCAAACACACTTTCTCCTGCTTTCCTTCCCTCCTGTGGCAGTTAATGAATGTAGCGACAACATAGTTTTCCAAGAAAAGGAACGAGGGCCTGTGGCACAGAATGGAGCGCTACTTGATTAGCATTGCGCACGTCTGGGTTAAACGAGAACGGCATGTTTTCCTCTTTTATTCAAGACATTTGTCTTTGCTATTGTTTGCTGGCTTACTTCATCTGATCTGAGAGCTGGGTAATTACAGCCGAGTTTTTGTTTACGGACACTCTGCGTATAGCCCGATGAATGCAAAGCCGTCCGTCTTGGGTGATTGGGATTGTTGAAAAACGCTTGGATGGTTCGGAAATATCCACTCAAATTAGGCAAATCCTTTCACCTCTCTCTCTCTCGTCGTACGGTATGGCTCGTTTGTAATAAGGGAAGCACCGAAAACGAAATAAAAATAGATTTCTTGAGCTTTTAAAAAATGGACGCCGAGTGAGGAACTTACACGCAGACGCGCAAAACAAACACAAATGCATGTATTTTCCCTTTGCACGTGAACTAGGCACCTGTGAGTCTTTCTGTTGTCCGTGAAACAATATTTACATGGCCGTCTATTTCTATGCAAATCAGTCTGGACTCGTATAGGCACGTAAAAAACTCTGAAAATCCCACAATGTGTTCTTTGTTTGTTCCTTCATTTGTTTATGTTCTTAATGGGGCCAATGAAGACTGCGGACAACACCAGTGATGTTACAAATGATACTAGTATCATTAAGGTTAAAGAGTCGCTTGTTTGACTAGAAACATTTATTATGCGTGTCCCTGTACTTTTGACGTAACGCCGAAAGTATTATCGCCGGCCACAAACAAAATACTTTCCTTTTTCAGTCATAAGAGAGCCGAGTTCCTGACTGACAGTGATATTATTGTCTTGGAACAAGTCCTAAGTAAATACTTTCCAGCAATTTGTAAATTATTTCTATAATTATGTGGAGGCGGTCGATGTGTATGGACAGATTTCAGAGGCACTTATCATTAAATAAGAACATGTTTTACTATAAAGCCAAACTCTGGAAGAGAGTAATTACTTTTGAAAGAAAGCAGAGGGGAAGAGCAACACTATGCCAGTCCTTCAATTACCAGCTCATAATCACAGCCGTCCCCGGGCCATCTGACCAGCACTGGACAGCTGCTCCAGGGAAAGAGGAACACGCACACGCACATTCACACACACTTCCTGCTAACGTTCCCATAACCCCTCTGTGACTGGCATTCCACTATTGACATTTGCAATCATTGAGGATAGATACGGCTGACATTTTAGAATAATAATTCATTACAATTATTTAATAAATGCAAATTAATTGTACTAATTCACATTTATTATTAATTAAATATTGTGATTGTTTAAATAATTGTAATAATTTTAAATAAATTAAAACTAATAAAAATAAATTACTTAAATGAAAATAAATGAATTTTTAATCAATATTTATATAGTAATATTATTAAGACATAACATATATATATATATATATATATATATATATATATATATATATATATATATATATATATACACGCACAGTGAGACAGAGAGAGAGAGAGAGAGGAGAGAGAGTATTTATTATATTATTATTTTAAATATTTTTCTTTATTTTAAAGATACTAATTCTAACACTACAAATGTAATAAATGTAAAATAATTTAAATTATTATTTATTATGATCGTTTAAATAATATTAATAATTTACATGTTAAAATATTAAATGAAAATAAATATACCAAATATAACTTATATAATTTTATATAGATTGATTGATTGATTGATTGATTGATTGATTGATTGATGATTTTAATTTGTTTAATGAGGCTTTTCTTCATAGAAGAAAATATATCATCATAGAAGAGTTATACTCATACTATTATATCTGTGAATTGCATTTCTCTCTCTCTTTCCCTATATATATAATTTTTATTATTTTTGAAATGTTTTATTATATATTAACGTTTCTGTAAAATACTTTTCTGTATAATGTGACATAAAAATGATCAAACTTAAAACGTCTTTCCATATTGGCATTCAATGCCCGAACGCCCTTTTCCACCATTTGAAGAAGTCGGCACTCCGCGAGACAGGGAAATTTCTCCGAGGCACTTGTGCATCCAGCAGACCAGAGTTAGTGGGCAGGGTGGAATCCATGCATGCAGCCCGTAACAAAGCTCTCTCTTACCTCCTCTCTCTCCAGCCCAGCGATTCCCGCAACGCTCCACAGATGTTATTGACCTCCGGGTTAACTCATGTCAGGTAAGCCTGGGAGATAATGGACAAAGAGCATTTTCTTTTACAGGTGGAATGACACGGCATATCCGCGGCCGACCGCTCCTCCCGCATTGACAGATTTTCTAATTCACTGCAGATTCTCATAAAACTGGGTGGCCAACCACAGCCCAGGCCAACAGAGGGGCCATTCATACTGGGTGGGATGGAGGCCTGGCCAAATTAACCTGGATTAATTTAAGAGAGCAAAAGGCTCTTCACATTCAAATAAAATGAAGATCAATAAATTAAATGTTAGAGGTCAGGATGTCAAGTTGCCTGGCGATGAGCGACCGCCATGTGGAAAGATTTTTCACCGAGGGAAGAAAGGGGCCGTTAAATGGCTTTGTTCCACAAAAACTTCCATTCCTCTCTCTTTACATGCACGAGTTGCTTTCCTATAAACACGGCCGTGCCAGCGAAGAATGCTTATTACTTTTCTCATTTACTGGATTGGTTTCTTTAGAGCGCTCTTGCTATAATTACTGCCCAACTCTGTTTGTTTCTCCACTTCCAGAATTATTACCATGAATGTTTGACATCTCTCTTTTCGTCTCTCTGGACTTTCCATTAGTACTAATGTCGATAGTCACACGAACAGATTACAGAGCTTTCAGAAAGCGTACATTTTGTACGCGCTTCTCCTGGGATCCCACGATAATTATAAACGCAGCGCAAAACCTAAGAAATGATTCATGATTAGAAATGCAGGTGACAGTTCCAGCTCAATTATTTAAGTACTCTAGAGGCAAGTTCTGGTTCAGGAAAGCTCCCTATTTGGATATCGCCAAGTGACGCTATCCAAGCCTAAAACCTGAACCACTTCATGTGTCATTATGTGATCAATTATCCAGTAGAAGGGTTCTGAGGAGGCCTACGTGCCATTAATAGCATTAATTCCTAAGCAGCAGCCTGAGATGACATATGGCACAATGGAAAGGGCCCTGAAAATGGCTGACACGTGCTTATTGCAAGTTGTTGTCGGTCGTTACAATAAAATGGCGAAGAAAACACATTGGATGCCCCATAATATATCATAAAAAAAAAAACATTTTAAAAAAGTGTATAGCTTTGTGTGCAGTATAAGCTGAAATTGAATAATATAATATGTATTTTAATAATGGCCAGTGGATCCAATTTCTTATTAATACAAGAAAATATATATATTTCAAATATTACTATGAATAATTATCATACAATTATATATAATAATAAATCGGTATAAATATAGCAAATATTTATTGTTAAATATTTTCATATTACTGATTTTATGTTATTTTTAAACTACTAAATTAAATTATTGTAATTATAATAATAATTATATAGTTATAATTACATAACACCAATATATATATATATATATATATATATATATATATATATATATATATATATATATATATATAGGTAAAGTATTTTCAAAATGTATACTGTATATTTGTGTGTGTGTGTTATAGCATAGTATAGTATTTGGTATACAGAATAGTATATTTTAAACAAAAAAACTAAAATTACACTATACATATAAAGTTTAATGTTATAGTATTTTTGTTTGTTTAAACTACACTATACTATACTACACTATACTATACTATACTATACTATACTATACTATACTATACTATACTATACTATACTATACTATACTATACAAGCTGTTTGCATAAGTCCATTCTTCTATAGGAAAGTGTCTGGGAAACATATTAGTTTACAAATATGCAAACAGAATACAGCCCAAGATTAACATCAGAAGTTCCATAGGACACTCTTAATCTGGACCAATAGGGAATGCCTATACAGTGTTTAAATCATCTAATAGCTTCATTGACAACGGGTAGAATAACATCTGATCCAGAGAGTTGAGGGGAAGCATGGGTATAAAAGTGAGCCAGGCACTAAGGACAAGAACCTTACTCACACTGACACTGCCAATATTCTCTCTTTCAGTTTTTTAGCATGGCTTTGGAGTTCATCTCAGGTATGAGGTGCCCACAGGAAGCTACTGGTCTCAGGAAACTGCCCTTCTGACTCTTGGCCCTCTTTCAAGCCTGAAAAAAACCCACTCTCTCACTGTTACTCTGTCCATGTCTCAACACCCCCCCCTTCTATCCTGTACACACCGACAGGAGGCAACCAGGGACCGTTTACCACAGTCCCGAGAGCCTACAGCTGGTGAGGCAGAGCAAGCGAGCCTGAACTAAGGTCAGCAACTAACAGCCAGGTGATCATGTCCTCTGGCCAGCTGGAGCTGCTATCCCCCACAGACAGAGACTCGTGGACAAAAGGCAAAGATGCTCGCCACCTGTCCGTTAACAATACACACACTCAGGTACGCAAACAACCAGCGCAAGCCAGCTTGTCTTTGTCTGGTTCACACACTCAGCAGAAATCCAAGTCTAAGCAATGGCTCTCTCGCTGGGTTAATAAAGCAATGCTATATATTATTAGAAATACTATTTAGAAAATACATTAAATAAAACTAATACATTTGCTTCATTTGCTTTTATTTCTCTGTTAAACGTTTATTATAAACAGATTAGAATGAACAGAATATGAACAGAATATTAACAAATTTAAAATACATTGAGGGATAGCTCCTGACATATTGCTCAGGACTGCAATAAAAAAATATAATTCAACTTTATTTGGAGTATTGTTTGTGCATAATGCACATTTGTTAATATTAAGCATATAAAATATGTTTTAAAGTCTTTATTGATGAGGACTGTACAATCTTTGAATAATATTGTTCTTTAAATGATATATATTTAAAGTATACCTGAAGTATACTTGCATTAGTTTCATTTTAACACAATTAAATATACTTCAGAATATCCTTAGTTGCAAAACAACATCCTTACAATTAAAGTGCATTAAATACAAAATTAGTTGTTACAGTTTAGCAGAATTTAAATATACTGGTTTAGTATTCTAATATATATATATATATATATATATATATATATATATATATATATATATATATATATATATATATATATATATATAAAATAATATGTATATTTAAAATGAGAAGGACCCCGGCAGACATTTCTGTTTGGATGTGTCGAGGTTTATACATTTTATATAAATACATAAAATGTACCACTTTTTCCTCTTTTTCTGGCTGCTCATAAATGATATTTATTATTTACATAATCGCATTCAGAAAAATAATTTAACAAAATGAATACCAAAATCTCGATTTTTCCTTCAATTCCAAATATTTTTTTTCCTTTTCTGTATGGTGAGATCTCACATAAGTCACTCACGTCGTTTGCACTCCGTTCAGACTAGCCTGAATGAGTTCTGACTGCTTTCTATTTGTCAATAAAAAAGAACGTTGGAGGATATAATCGAACGGTTACATGTGCTCAGTAACTCAGCGGGCCTGGCCAGGTGTCTTTGGAACCGTGCGTTTCGCTCAGTGAGAAGAAAAAAGAGAGAATAACAGGTTTGTTGTGCTGGGCTTTGGATTGGTCTATTAGCTCTACTTTGTTTCTTCCCCATCTACCCAGGAACTAGACTGGCTTCCAGTGGGATTGGGCACCGGCAGCCACTAGGACAATGAGTCTTTTTATCTCTCCAGCCTTGTCTGAGAGTTCAGCTTTCACAGGCTTATCAAGATCCTCTGCAAGTGTGCTGAAAAGTCAATCACAAATGTAAAAAAAGACCCCTGGGATTCGACAACCCCCTCTCCTATTCTCTTTACATATAGAGCTCTCTCTTTCTCCATCAAGAGACGTGCACTCTGCTGGATCCAGCGGAATTTCGATGTCGTTTCCCAGCAAAGAGGAAACAAACTGTCGAAAAGGGTGCGAAACGGCTCCTCTGACCAACGGTCAGTTCGGCTAACCGAAGTGGTCGCATTTCCTGCGGATGACAATGCATGCCGCGCTGCAATAGCTTCTGGACTGCGACAACAGGAGCAGGTTGCTCCGACAAAATAGAGCGTCTATTTAAGGGCCACGACAACTAATGTAAACATTGTCACGCTCCCATGGAACGACAATTGTCGGTGTAGAGAATAGACTAATCCCGCAGTTAGCTGCGGCGCATTCTCCGGTAGATTCCCATCACTGGGCAGGGTTGAGAAGATGGTTCGGGGGTAAATCACTTGTGGAAAGGTGAAATGTGGCCAGCACGAGTCAACATAATCCACTCCAGACACATGTGTAACACAAGAGAAACAGGTGCAAACAATTGAAACAGCTGTCAGTAAGCTAGAGTGATCTCTTTTGATATCTTAATTGTTAGGCAATCCCGGCACAATTTTGGCAACATTGCTGTGGGCCCGGCTGCCTTGTCTCCATCTGTCAGAGGGTAGATACAGTGTGTGTTTTCAGTCCTAATGGAGAAGAGCGTCTCTGGGATGTGTCCAGCCTTCAGCTTCGTGCTTTGAGGAAAATGGGGCCTGATTGCTGCCATTTCCACCTTCTCTCTTGGCATGGACAGGGGTGACGGTAATACTCATAATTGTAGTGGTCGGAAACTTCTACAAGGTGTCAAACTCTGCCTGGGATTGTAAGACTTTCCTCAATTTCTATGCACCTCCTTTGCCAGCTGAGCTCAGTGTCTTTATAGCATACCTATCAAGTGTCTAAGTTGTCTTTTCTTTTTTATATTTTTGGCCATTTCTGTCTAATTAGACAATATTAGTGACAGACAATAGGAACGGGACTGATAAAGGAACTTCATCTGATTGAAATATATCACAGTGCTTTGATACAATATGTGTTGTTAGGAGACAATTTAGCACACACACACACACACACACACACACACACACACACATTTATGTACTGTAAATGCTGATTGTTTTTGCCTTCCCATCAAGTAATTTCAACAGTGACATCACTGTGACCACCAATGACATTTTTCACAGATTGTGATTTTGCATTTACACGTTATAAATCTTTTTTTAAAATGAGTCGAATTTGAATGAACACTATACACTATATTTTGTGTTATATTACCTTGGCATTAAATTACAGAAAACTAGTTAATTTTGTCCACTATAGAATAGTGATCGCCAAACTATGATGCCTTACACCTCTGAGAACCATAAAAACGCGAAAAGGGTCGATCTTGTATTTCACACTCCAGTACAGTAGGTGGCAGAAAGCACCTGTTATGTTGATGCACGGTAAATAACTGGTACTTTTTACCAATATACTTGGGTTAGTGTTAAAAGTAATACATTATTGCATTACTTACTACCCGAGAAGGAGCATTACACATTACGTTTTTTTTTTTTAATATTTTCTTGTTTGAAATTTTCTTGCTGATATTTTCTTGTAAATAAAAAAGTAATGCGTTACCTTACCAGTCATCTGATTACGTAATACTCGCATTATTTGCAACGCAGCTCTAAGTAACCTAATGTATATATTTATTGAATTATCTCATTTTGTGTTTCGCACAGGTCATACAGATTTGGTCAAACATTGTCTACCTGGTAACATTTCCCCCGGAAGGTAACATAACCAGTACACCCCTACCGTGTTGAAAAACAACCAGTGCTTAGCCTAAAAAAAACAGCCAGTGGGCATCAAAAGAGCCATTATTTACCAACGACAGACAGTGATGACCCTAATAATGGAGTTTCTACAAGAAGTTGATGTGCCGTCCTGTGGTACGCTCTTACCTTTTGATTTATGTGGGCCTGTGGGTTGGTGCTATTTGAGGGCGGGGTGAGGAATGAAAGTGTTAACGCTGGGTGTTGGTGAGGTGGGGGCAGGAGGGGGCCGAGGGGGCCAGAGTTATGAGTTTTCTCAGCTGAGTGCTGTGCTTGGGTTACTGCCTCTTGTTTTGATCTGGCAGCAGAGAGGGAGAGGCTGCAAGCCTGCAGGGTTGAACCCCACAGCTGAACCACTGACCCCAACATCCATCAGACCCGGGCTGCCCTGACAGGGGAGCCAGTCGCAGACACCCGGGAGGCGGAGCCTCAACGTTGAGTGACAGATGAGAGGGATTCCACGCTTGTTCGGTGGAGTTTGCTTCAATAATCAGTTGTGAAGTTCGACGAACTCGACTTAGAAGATGGTTCAACGTAGTCTTACGGCAATTTGTAGGTATTTTTACGCTTTGCCGTAATTGGTGGCACAACTGATTCACTGCCACTTATATATTGGGGTGGACTCTTGCGTTTTTTTTTCCCCATAAAAGATTCTGTTTCCCTCCAAATTACAATGTCCAAATTTTTACAAAATACCACTTTTTGAAATAGTCATGTTTTATCACGAGATAGGCGTGAATGGTCACATGATCAAATGTTAGCATAAAAAATGTGGTTATTTACACGTTACGTTTTTTTAACGTAATAGCCACTTCGTAAAACAGTTGTGTTTTATCACGAGTAAGGCGTGAATGGTTGCATAATAAACCGTCTATTAAAGTGTGATCATTTCTACCAAATTTTCTCAAGCAAAATCTGATCATTTGCATAAGAATCCATGCAATATGGAATTTTGTGTCGGGGTTTAATTTTCAAGTTAGTCGAAATAGACATTGGATCTTTTATCGCGAGAAATATTTCAAGGATATTTAGTTAACATGACCGCACCTTTACCACGTTCAATTTTCCTCAGCTGTTCAGTAGGCCTCGGTTTAAACAGGAACACATACTACTAGCTGTTTTGTCCTGCGCTATGACCGCGCGTAAAAAAAATGTGGCGCGCAGCCAGAGGGAGTTATCTAGGGTTCTGCGTGTCTCATGCTCCACTGAATCTTAGTGCTTAAAGTGAATTGGACAAACAAATATTCTATTGTGCTCTTATAATCTGGTGCAGCCTGAAATTCCATTAGCCGGAGCGCTTATTCACAAAGCTGGGAAAGAGACCTGAAGGAGGCCACAAAAGTGGTTATAGGGGTGACAGTATTTGTCTGTTTGACACACTGTAAAAGGGGGTCGCAGCTTTACACAGCAAGGGGGGATGGAGCTTCAGTAGAGAGTGCTGGAGAGAAAGAGAAAGAGAACGACAGTGGCAGCAGCAAATCCATGAGCAAGCGAAACCACTGTTTTTAAATAGCAAGTATCTGGTGTCAGCCAACTGAGGCCCGCTCCATCAATATGTTACTTTGCCCTTGTCTGCTCCTGATATCTTTATCTTGTCAGGTCCTCTCCTGTATTTTCCACCTCAGTAGCTTCCGTCTGGGTTCACTAGGTGTTGCACAGATGGGGAAGTTCTGGTTCTGGTGGAGACCTGCAAAACCAGAGAGCCATATCAAACCAAGCGGCTCCGTCAATCTCCGTTTCACAGAGGCTTCATCGCGAAGCCATCCCCTTTTTTCATGCTGATTTCTTCTTCAAGAGCGATTAGACTATTACCAACGGTTCGGTCAAAACAGTGAAACGGTTTTCTGAAGGGTGTGTATTTTCCTTGCCTTTCGCCTGCTTCGAATGAGGCTCGAGGTGTGAATTCGCCAACGCGGCATTTATTTTGCTCCGCTGGCAAATTCGAGAGGCAGTTTGAAGCTCGCTGGTGATGTCATTGAAAAAAAAAAAAAAAAAAAAAAAAACTAAAGAAACTTAACACTTAAAGCCGTTCGGTCAACATTATGGCAAAGTTTTTAGTGCCTCGATTTAAAGAAAGTACAAGTGAGAGTAATTACAGTGGCATCTGGATGTGTTTCTACAAGCGCCGAATGTTACGCAGATGTTATGAATAAACCCGTGTCGCTTCACCTTGTAACAGTTTACTATATAATATTATAAAATATATTTTATTAGATTTATATACCATCAATTTTTTTATCAAATATTATCGTTTTATCTGTATCTGTTGGAAGAACTGCCACGCAAAGGCACATATTTGTCGTAAATGACACGAGGACGGAAAACAAAAACAGGGTTGTTAAAATCATATTTTTTTTGTTTAAAATAAACAATGGCCCCGGCATGAGAAAGACTGCGTAATTGAACTTGACATGGGAAGCTTCCCCTCTTTCCTGTAATTTCAAGCTCTGCACGTGATGAAAATAGGAGTTAGCATCGTGCAAATGACAGATGTGGCTTAGACGGAGCCGTCGATGGGGTCACGTGTCGTCGAGAGGTCATCCTCACCTTTTGATGATCGGGGGTTTTTTAAGGGCCACAAATCAGTCGAACCTGAAACTCCAGCGCTGCGACAGACACCTGTCAATCTCCATCATGCCGCTCTTTTTTTCGTTTTTTTTTCCGTCAGGCCTGTCTTTTGTGCTTGTTGAGGCGCCTGCCCTGACTAAAGCCCATTCACCTCCCTTCCCTGTCCGGTTCTTCTTTTAATCATGAGTGTGACTGGTGTAGTCACGAAGCAGACTGAGGTTTTAATAGCTGTCAGTTACCTGCTCGCACTCGATACCCCTCCAGCCTGCTTGAGCAGATGGCTATCACTTTCCAGTTGTGAAAATCAAGCTTATACAAACACGGGGACTGGGACGCGCAGCCTTTAATATCCTTTTTGATTGATTCGGTTTGTGGTGGAAGTGAGGGCAGATCTTTAGACCGGCTGTCACGCTCCAGGAGTTCTGTGAAAATCATTAAATATGAGCATTAGTCCGTCTCTTCCGGGTCGACAGGCAGGTGAAAGCATCTCCTGCACCTCAATTAAAACGAGATTTCACACACACACACAAAAAAACTTGAATAGGGCGTTTAAATACTGAGGCATTTAGTAGGATTTATATATGAGGTTAAATATCTTGTTAGCAAAAACCTAGACCGGTTATTTATTTATAAAGGAGACCAGGGAGTGTTGGAACACATGTGGAAGTGTTCTGACTTAATTAGCTGATCTAAAATCACTATCATAATTGACCACCCATTCCTGGGATGACCATACAATTTGTATAAAGATATATAGAAGATATATAAAAGATATATGGAATGAACAATGTAAAAAATGAGGTAGGAAGTAAAAAGAAAATGAATATCTATATCTATCTACCTATATATATATATATATATATATATATATATGTGTGTGTGTGTGTGTTTGTGTGTGTGTGTAAATCCACTGTTTTGATTGGATAAATGACAGAACTGGTATGCTATCTAGTACGTTATCGTGTTTTATTTAGTTTTTCATATTTAACGTTCGCGTGATTTATTACTTTACATGATAAAGGAAAAAACACAAAAGCATGGGAACTGGTCGTACATGTTGAACTATAAGGTATGCAAATGCGTTTTATCTATCTATCTATCTATCTATAATAGTTTATATTGTAATATTATTTATCATTTTCACAAACATTTACAGTTTAATTTAAATTTGACTACTACACTAAATGTATGCACGCAATATTAAACGTCACTGATTTAGGGTTAAAACTGGTATTTGGAGTAAACGACAACTCTCTCTGTACTTGGCATTCATTTACACAGTTTGAGGATCAATTTTAGATCAATTTTATTTTGTAACAGATTAATATAGGAATGTTACATCAACGAGACGCGTAACGAAAAAAAACTAGATAGAGACGTTAAATGCGTTTATAACACTCCGGCCTGTAATAGGGCGCATGGAAAGGAAAAAACAAACTTATAATGCATATAAAACGAATGTTAAGCAATTCTGTTCTCGTTACTAAAAAATGGACGGTTTTATATCGGTTAATTTTTGCATATTTAGCCTATTTGCTTTATTTTTGGAACGGAGCGTGTTTGACGTTCGTGTGTTTTCATTAAGCACGGTTTATTTCTCGGATGTTTTACATTCTTTTTCGAGGGAAATTTAAACTAAGCTCAATCATGTTTGTAGAAATTCAATATTCTCTTTACGGACGCAGATAAGCGCCTCTCGCGCGGTCTCCTCAGCCTCCACGCGCGGCGCGCGCTCTCGGTGTGTGGCGGTGACGTGACGGGCCGCGCGGCCTCCAAACCACAAAGAACCACTTCCCTGTCACATAACCCCTATATTTCTGTTCCGACAGGGAAAGAGAAACACGACGACGCGGCGTTTATTAGGCGACATGTGTCGGACACGGAAGTGGGATTTAAAGCGCCGTGATAGCGCGATACGGTTCCTTATAACACACCTGGACATCAATAAAGCCTTGCAAAAAGAAACCTAAATACACCACAAAAGCGAATGCAAAATAAAATGAATATTAACACAATCATTTATTTAGAATAAATATGGGGTATTTGTTTCGGGCGGGCGCGCTGAACTGACTAATATTTCGTATTATCGAAATTTTGTGATATTAAAGCACGGGCTATATTTTGTTATTTAACTGGTTTGATGCACAGATGGAAAAATTTGAAATGTAAAACGTTATATCTATCTATATCTAGAGATAATAACGCAAGGAATAATTCAGTACCGCATAAGAGCGAAGCAAAAATAGCATAATATTTACAGCACACAATAATGCTGAAAATATAAACTACTTACTATTATTAAAAGTAAAATTAAATCAAAAAAAGATTTAACGAAATCCAATTTTTTTTTTCAATTTACACGTCTTGTATTAAAACATATTACAAATATACTAAAAAAGCCGTATCTATTATTTAGTTTTTAAAAATCACAATTAAGTGTGCGTAGCTATTATATTATAGGCCTATATAACATATGATATGCTTAACGTTCGTAAATATGCAACTGATATCACAGCTCTTATTTATTCTGTATCGTTGTTGTTTTAATCGCAAATATGACAGCAGTCTGCTGCTGCTTTTTGTAAATGATTTCTTTTACGCAGACATTTTTGTCTATGTCGCGTGTTTATTGATTTAAAGTAGATTGTAAAGAACTTCTGGCGTCGACAAAGCAGTAGGCCTAATTACTGCAGAGAACTTATTATGATAATGAACTCAGATCGCGTTGCACCGTCTTTAAAAAACAAAGAGTGCCCTGCTGGCCTTAAGTTTAGGACAGCTTCCATGAAGATTCACTGACATCTTCTGGTTAAGAGTGGGAAATACCTCCATGTCGGCCTTGTGTCAAAACCTACTAAGCTGCCTATTTAGACACCATTTTTGGGCGCATTCAAGTGTCAGTTAACAACGTATAAAAATAATATTTTGGCCAATCCCAGAAAAGTGCTATGCTTTTTTGAGAAGCAGGTGTTTTGTTTTGTCCAAAAAAAGCTTCTTTCTTGCATTTAATTCAATCTGATTTTCTTTTTGCAGATATTTTATTAACATTGCTAGAGAGTTGCGCTGAGATTATATTTCACCGCCTGACGGCGTTACGCCGCTACGTTATTTTAAAAATCATTTCGGTGAAACCCTTGCCCTGGAGGTGTCGCTTGATCTGTGACCGGTTCTGCTTTTGCTCTTTGGCTAAGATTAAGTTTGACTGAGAACGCTGGTCTTCTAGCTTTGGCCTCAATCTACCCACAGGGCTGAAGTAATGCGACAGGGTCCTGTAAGCCACATAAATAACCACCCGGCCCACAGGAGCGCTGCGCTGTATACAGGTGCTGTGGGACTGTCATTAATGACCCAGCGGGCAGGAAAGTGTCCGGTTACTGCGTAGGCCCTGAGGTCTTAGTCTCTAATATCGGGGAGCTAGGTCTTCATCAAGCCCGGAGTGGACCCAGGGGTGGTATTAGCGATGTTGTTCCTTCAGCAGGTCCATAAATGATAAATAATCACCATCAGTCATAGCTCGGTTGCGCTGGGGATGTCACACGGCAAGTTAATTTGTTAATGCTGAGGCCTTAGAGAAGCAGTCGGACGCCCCTGAGTGCTACGAATAACAAGCTCTCCATCACTGCGTAGTACACTTCAGTTTTAACATTAAGTGTCAAGCTCGATCCAGAAAGAATTAAAAATTTAGTTTACTGGAAAATTGAGAATTCTGTCATCATTTGCTCACCGTCGAGCCAGAATAACTTTACATTTTTAGGCAATAGCCTTGGTGCTTTTTTAAAATAACGAAAGTGAGCTGGGTCTCTCAAGCTCCGAAATGACAAGAAAGCAGATCTTTTAAATGAATCACTTGATCCTGTTCATAAAATCAATTATCGAATCAGAGTCTGATTCTACAGTTCAAATAGTTTTGGTTGGTTAACAGCTTTACTAGCTTTACTAGTCTAATATAGTCTAATACTAGTCTACTAATGTACTGACAGTGCTCTATTTTCGCACACTAATTTTGTACTTAATACGCTAAAAACGGTTCTTTAGTACCTCTTAAGATAAACTTAAGATCAACTCACCATGAATATGAACTAAAATGGGCTTTTACCATATTATCTATCTTAAATATATATATATATATATATATATATATATATATATATATATATATATTTATTCATTCATCATCACAGAACATAAGCGTACCTCAAACCTTTTAAGATACGTTTTAATGCTTGAAAGCTACAGAGCTTGATTGTGTTAACTGCATAATTAAAACATTTTAACACAGAACAAAATAAGAATTAAAGAATATTCTGGCCACTTTTATGTGTAACGATTGTGAACTGGGTCTGAAATGGCAAAACGGCTAACATTCCTTCGAATAACTTGATCCTGTTTATTAGACAGATTCATTAACAGAGAATAATCTGATTCTTCAGTTTACATAGATCTGGTTATTTAGCAGCTCACTGTAAGAGAAGAGGATCAGTGATTTTAATTCTTCATTTCGCACAAAAGCACTTTTTAAAGTACTTTTAAGAGACTTTTATGTTGCTTTTTCAAGTTTGAAAGCTTCAGGGCTCGTTGATTTTAATTGCATTAAAAAAAAAACAGTAATTGCAAACGGAAGTCATTTTTTAAGAAATACCCTGTCCAGTATTTAAGTATAATGATGTGATCTGGGTATGTTAAGCCCCCCGTAAAAGCCACACAAAAGCTACCTTCCATTTTACAACATTAGTTAACAGCTTACTTTTACTGTAATTTTGAGGTGTCTGATTCTTCTGGAAGTGAATCAGTGAATATGAAAATCACATGGAGTACCTTTATAATACTTTTATGATGCCTTTTAATGTCTTTTAAAGAAAAACGGGTTTGAATTGAAGTTCAAAGGACAAACAATGTCTTTAAGTTCCGAAGTTGTGAAGAATAATGTGAATACACACTTCTGAATGCGTTTGAATCAGCCCACAGATATTCCCCACACACACACACACACACACACACACACACACACACACATTTCATTTCTGTCTTTTTTAAATGTTAGATAGCAATCCAAACATGAGAAACAAACAACTTTTTAATCATTCTCACCCAGCCCGGCACCATTCAGACTCCACAGTGTTTTCACCGTACTTTCCCCATGTTTTGTGGCTTTGTCCAGCATTAAACCATTTTTTTTTTTTTTCATTCAAATTATAGCTTGAGTCCTTTTGGCGAGTCCTGCACATGAGCAAACCCATTTAATTGAGGTGCGCAGACCGTCATTCTCTTTACTGGTATTTTACTTGGCCGCTGTTTGCCGGTGGTCAGAGCCTAATTGCCTGCTGTAGGAGACAGAAAACATTATTATTCACAATGCTTAGCGCGGAATGTATGCTAATAAGGGAACTGTTTGGATTTTTGAGGCTGGAGTGATGTCATGGTTGTGTTTCGTCTCACCGTGGATCCATGCCACTACATTTCCTGGCAAAATCAGGGGGGAAAGACTTTAAGCCCAGTCTAAGTCTGAGCAGTGTGTGGACTGTTTGGGATGATTATGAGGGTTCTTTTGTTGTATTACATTCCTGAATAGCAATGCCTTGCAAGAGTCCCACTGAGACCAGTCACGTACAACATCATCCGGTCCAAACGGAGATTCAAGAACGTGTCGGGGAAAAGGGGAGCTTGCTGTGATGACTAGCATTTATCTAGACACAACAACAAAGTTTGTTTTAGCTCTACTCAAAAAAACTAAAGTCATCTTTTGCACCATGGCATGTGAAGCAAGTGTCAGTGACAAAGAGCATCCAAGATAAAGACACGTAAATCCCTTAAAACTCTCATTTATGGGATTTTGTTTGTTTGTTTTTGTTTTACTGTTACGTCATTTTTAAACAAAATTAAAATATGTGAATGCATTTTAATTAAAAAATGTTTATTATTATGACAAATGCATTTTATTGACTTAACATCTGAAATAAAAGTTTGTTTACATATAAATACATAAACATGTGGAGACATGTATTTCTTAAACATATAAATGTGAGTGTGTTTATTAGTGCTGTCATACAAAATAAAAGTGTTTGTTTACAATTTGTATATACTGTGTATATTCATTAAGTATAAATATAAAAACAGGCTATATGTATTTATATTTATATAATTTAAATTATACATAAATATATTTAATATACAAACACAGCATTTGCTTAAATATATACATGCATGTGGGTGTATTTATATATGCATAATAAATATACACAGTACACACACATATATTATGTCAACAAAAACTTTTATTTTGCAATTTATTTGATGAGTTATTTGACAGTTATATATATATATATATATATATATATATATATATATATATATATATATATATATATATACTCACATCTTATGTAAACGCAACATTTTATTTCGGATACGATTAATCGCAATTGATCGTATCAACAGCACTTTTATTTATTAACTTATTTTGCACTACACTCCTCACTGACTATTGGCTGGACAAAAAGATAGACCCGCCCCAAGCTTGCGCCATTGGCTGCAGCTGATGTCGATGACTTCTTTGTGTAAATTATTTTATGCTCCAAATGCCTATACAAAAATGTGATCAAATATACTTAAGCTGTTTATCACACAGTCAACGTTAATTTAATTCGAACCAAAGCAACACAGTAGCAGAGTGAAAAGAAACGCATTGGTTTGTTACCTGACGCGGGGGATGGCGGCGACCTCGCTCCTCCTTCTTTTCGCGGTCTTGTGAAAGTATGTTTTTTTTTCAAGAGGATGTCCACTCCCTGGTGAGACGAGAACGTTTTAGTTTTATTGCTCCGATAAACGCCCGGCGAGCTAACGGTCGCAGCGCAGTCTGCCGTTTCATGCTTTTGCACGACTCCGGACAACAGAGAATCATCCATTTCTCACATCGCCCCGTTTCCACGGCCCCAAGCGCATTTTATGTAGCTCTCCCCTCTAGTGCAGATGGGTTAAATATTACATCAAAGAGCCTTTAATGTTTCACAGTGCCTCTCGAGTTTCGTCCCTGTATCGAGTTCAAAACTAGTGCACGGTGCATTTTAACAGTAGACTTAATGGATCGCAGTCCATAATCAGATTATCACCGGCTTAATGTAGAACAAATTTCACTACACCCAGCATCAAAGAGGAGTCGCGCACTGTAAGTCCACGCCGCATCTTTTTCATAATTCGGTGTTTAGGCCTGATCTAGACACGGAGAAAGAGAGACGAATGAGGTATGACATGATCTTGATAGAAGGCAGATACACAATGGACTTGTAAAGAAGGAAAGACAGCATCACCCGCTAAACCAGATGCATGTGTGCTTTACGTCTTCTTCCAAATGTTTTTCATGTTTTACGTTTATAGCTCCTTCACTGTCAGCGTTTATCTCAAAGTCATTTCCTTTCACTGTCGTTCCTCTGGGTCATCCGCATTTCAACACGTCTGCGCTCAGAATCTCCCCGAATGTTACAACAAATGAAGACAAATACGTGTTCCGGTCAGCCAAATGCTTTGTTTTATTAAACCTCCACAACGAGCACTAACTTCGGACCACCTATCAATTCAGCCTTATACTTTTATACTATATGCTTATTATAAGAAAGCTTTGTGGCATTCTGCAGCCTGGAAAAACCCAGAAGACCAATTTCGCTGCTGGTTCCTTCAGGATTTTCCTTCGGGGTTTTATAACACGTAAAACCTTACAGAGAATGTTTATTTTTTTTAAATGCGTTTAATAAGTAGCTATGGTTGGACAATTCGGGGGGCGAGCGTGTGCAGTTTATGTTGTAGAACGGAACGGCAAAAAAAGCATAGTTAAGTCATGTTTACCGCAGGCTTTATTTTTAAGTTGAAAAACCCCATTATAAAATCTCAAACAAAACCAGCCATGAATTAGTCTTCCCGGTTCTGACATGTTGGTTCCAGAAGAATTCTGGTTCCAGAATTTTTTCCATTGGTTTTCCCCATTGGGATTACTTTAAGTAAACATTAAGGCCCCGGTTTCATAGACTGGGTTTAGCCTATGCCAGGTTTAGTCCAGAAGTCAGCCAAGAAGCCGCAACTCAACGCTCTCGTGAACGAGACAGTGATTTACATTATCATTTTAAAAATAGAAACTCAGACTGTGTTCATCTGAAAGAAGAAAGAGATGGCTTGGGGGTGAGTACATTATGGTGTAATTAGAATTTTTAGTCATTTTAATGAGCTATTAATGGCTTTTATGCTGAAAAGAACTAGAATGTAAATTATATTTTCGAGGAGAAAAAAACCTGATGGATTAATGTAATATATATATATATATATATATATATATATATATATATATATATATATATATATATATATATGTTTAATGCAAAATATATGCATACAAAAATTAGTGCAGTGAAACGATGAATCGCATCTGTGCATTATTATTATGTATATAAATACACACACACATATGGTTTGAAAATATCTCTATTTATATTCATATAATTAATATTATAAACAAATGTGTGTTAATGGTCAAAGAGGCGGACATGTAACCCACTTGAGTCTCACGTCACCATACAGACGGCCTCCTCCTAAAAAAAAAAAATTAAAGTATTTTAAAAATCATACCGAGATCCTGTTACATCATTTGCAGGGCTTCACGGGGTTCCTCCAAGTTTTTTTGTTGTGATTTGTTAGCAGCAGCTTTCTAAACTGTGGATTTCTTTTTATTATTTTTATTTTTTTCACAGTATCGTGTAATAAAGTTTTACCACAAATTCGACATTAATAACCTCAATATTAACAACCGCAAGCTCACGGTACGTCTGTCTTTTAAAGTTGTTGTTGAAAATCAATTTCCCCGTGGAGAAAATGAATGGAGTTTTTACTTCTGGAATGTGATTTTTGCACAACGTCCAAAATAAAGACAGACCTACTGTGAGCTATGAGGTTGTTATATACATTACCCATAATTCTGTAAAGATATCCCCACCAATAAGAGAAGCAAAACAAGCACTCTTTAACAACCACCCACCCTCATGAAGCACCGCAAATTAATCTCCCTATAATCTTAAGAAGTGTTGCTAAAAAACATCTGTGTTTATATCAACATCTTTAGTTTTATATATATTTTTAATAATTTTTAATTATTTCATGAACCACAATACTTAGTTGTTGTTGTTTTTTGTCTCTCTTTATCCGACTGTCACTTTTTATGTAAGATTTAAAAAAAAAAACTAAGGTTTTTAACTTTTGAACAAGGCTCCCTGTATGAACAATTAATAGAAAAATCCTTCTGGAACCAAACCTGCTGAAAAAAACGAGCAGGCACTGAAACCAGTGCTATTTTTATATCTCTTCCAACGCCTGTCTTAGCCACGACTGTAGTGAAAACGACCTAAGAGAACTTCAATACTAATATTCAATAATCAATATTAATAAGGTGAGGTATTAGCATGCCTTACTATATCAGAATGATTTTAATTTCCTGTTTCATTCAACTTTTTGGCTCCGGAGGCCGTCCTTGGGCCTCGGTTCAGTGTAGTAGTGAATGTAGGGAGTCGCAGTTCTTGAAAGCTTAGAACAGAGAAATGGACCCCGGCGCTATTTTTAGCCGAAAACGGACACTTACCACCCCAAGCCACAGATCATCACTCTTGCACTGGATGCTTTGGGCTTTCTTTCGCATAAAGAGAGCTATATTCCCTTTGCTCTCTCGATTCAACACCGTTAAACCCCTTAAACGGTCGGTCTATGATATTAAGCATTCGTCAACCCTGCCGCCCCCAGAAATCAAGCTCAAGACTAGAGCGCAAATTCAAAACAGAAAGCTGGCGATTGATGGCTTCCGTGGACCGGACCGTTTTGAGCCGGGGCTATGATGTAAGAGAATAAACAAGACGGCCTGACGTAGTCGTCTTAATCAAGACTAGCTTCCTTTTTTCCAGTTTCTCTCTCCAGTTCGTTCCTCATTCATAACTTGTAATCTTGTTTAGATGTTGATTGTACAGACGGACCAAATCGGAGGTCCGTGTGCACACGGCTGCTCTTCCTTATGCCTCCAGACTACACAAATAAACAGGCACGGCTGTAACATCCATCTTGCTCACGCGCCGCAGGAGACTGCCCAACAAAAACACGGCTTCTGTTTTCTATCTGTGCGCGAGGTGACTGGGACGGGGCCAGGAGACACAGGCCTCCGTCGTGCGCTGCCCAGGCTGGCATCACTCTTGAAACAGTAAACCGGCCTCACCTAAATTAGGATTATACAAATTGGCTTTCCTCTGACTCATTTCTTCCTCTTTTATGGTCAGTTTTTGAGTGCCTGCGGTGCAGCGCTTTTGATGATGTGCAGCGGCCAGGTAATTGCGCCAAAACCACCATGTTGCTTTCTGACAGCGCAACATGTTAAAGTTAATGTTGTGGATCATGACATCTTCCACTGCTCGGTTCGTCAAACTCACGGTTTACAAAACACTATTGACACCGCACTTAAGAGTTCCAGCGCTGGACCTACTGTTTAAAAGCAGCTAGAACTAATTTACCTTACATTTAATGTCAAGTTACTACACACACATACACAAATATATGTATATATACACACACACACACGCATCTCAAAAGCTTGATTATTTGTACTGACACATAATAAATGGTTTTATTACCTAGCTCTAATCTGTTCAATGACATGAAGATTGACCCAAAAATGAAACAAAAACATTACATTTTATGAAAAAAGCTATAAAATTAAGATTGAACCACACATGCCACATGGACTTAACTATGTCCTTACGAGGCCCACAGAGGGTTGATATTGATATCTAGGTTCGCAAAGCTTTCGTTTTCATCAAAAATATATTTTTTAGAATTTGTGTTCTGAAGATGAATCGTATGTGTTTGGAACAATGTGGGGGTGAGTAATTAATGACAGAACTAAATCTAAGATATTTTTTAAACAATAAAATGATTTTTTTAGTGAAGCTGCATTTCAAACTGTGAATTTTGAAAATCGTTATAGAAATTTACTTGACTTTAAATATACCACTGTGATATGAATGAATGTGATAATCATTCAGTATATGGTAAATGAATAATATGAATATAGTAATCATTTAGTTTCGCGGTACATATCATGGTATTATACAGCGACACTCAGTATATTATTTTGAAGGGACTGCAGGTAAAAACAAAAATCAAACCACAGACTCGGTCACACTAAGGAAGATAACTCATTTTTAATTATAAACCCTCCGTTCACACCAAGAACGAAGACTATAAAGATAACGATATGAGCGTGCACAGCTCATTATATCACGACTGATTCTGATTGGCTGTCAATGTTTGTGTAGTTCATAATATGGAAAAAATCCTGAAATTAGTCCAGCGATATAATTCCTCTGTCCTTACCGTTATAGCTGCGGTGTGTACTCTGCTATTCTTCAACACTGAGAACGATTTTTAGAACTTCATATTTATTATTATAGTTATCGTCCTCGGTATGAACTCGGCGTAACAAAGGAACCATATCTCGTGGAAAGACCTCTCAGCCAATCTGATTCTAGGACCAGAAAGTACTGTTGCACAAAGATCGGATATCGGACAATAACATTCTTTATACAACAACTCTTTCTTGACAGCAGTACACTGAATGGGTTTTACCCATTTAAAATTCTATTCACTTCATAACTGTTTGAAACACTCCATGAAACTAGTTGTTACTGAGGGGTAACTTACCCCCTCTTCCAAAAAGACCAAGCCACGTGCCAAATATTTTATTCGCTCCGTTTCATTTTTTCTTCCATTCATTTCGAAATCGCGTGTTGAAAGCCAACTGATTTATAAGCTGAACAGTTCCTTGGAACGTCACTGCTCTCTTTCTGAAAGCTGATTTCTGCCAACAGAATTAACCTGCAATAATACGTTCATAGTTTCACTTGGCAAATGAAGCAAATACACCAAAGCAATCATCAATTAATGCCTGCTCTAATGTAAACACCCTCTATCCGCAACATTGCTCATTACCAAGAGCAAATAAACCTATTTAGGGGAATGTACATTTTTATTTTTCATTTACCATTTACGCAGCCAAGGGCAGACATTTGTTTTCATTTATTCCACCATTAGGATCCTTTCGCCATTATACATAAAAGGCCCCAGCATCATTTAAATGTTTTTTTTTTTTTCTTTTCAAAATGATTTTCAATGAATTAATGATCCAAAATCAAACCCAAATGTGATTGACAGCGCACAAACATGTTTCCTCGTTCCCGTTCCTACATGTATGCGATCTTTAACATCCGTGAATGAGTTCCAGGCGTGCGTGCTACGTGTGGTTTGTGACAGAGCCCACCTCGGCGCTCCATCTCAAGCGCTGGACCCTTTTGCCTTGCATGTCCGGCGTACGAAAACAGGCAGCGTGGGGTCTCTGGTAATGACTGACCTCGCCGTAGCTACAACGCAGATTGCTTTTCTTCTCTCGGCGCCAAACGCAGCTCCGCTTTACGAAAAAATGCCCCTTTCTAAATCCCGGCTGCCACCGGCGCAGCAAACCGTTGTTGGTATAATGGCGAATTTCGTAAAAACCCTACCAACGCATGTGGGCTTTATTTAAAGAACCTCCCGGAGAACTGTAGTGCCACTCTGTGATCAGAAAGCAAGGGATTGGACTTAATTAAACTTTCCTCTTTTGCGAATCTGTCACTGCCAGGCCTGATTTGTTAGCATGTGTGCCTTGATTAAAGGACCTGTGCCCTTACGTACCACACCGATCGCTCCAGCCGTCCCATTCCAGCGAATTCTCCAGCCATGAGGCAAAACCTCCAGTGTCAGAACCCAGCCTGTGTCGACATTTACAGATTACTGTTGCCGCTAATGTATCTGTGCCTGCTGCCACAAGTCAAGTCATAATAATTAAAGACACGCCGCATCTCAAGCGCACATTAATCATGCTTTATATGGGCTTTGAAGCTGTAATGGGAAACAGCCACCCGCACGACTGCCTTTCCACTTTTATTGTGCTTGGACAAATTGTGGCGAGTGTATGCTGTATGGCCCATTTCTGACTGGCTTTTACAGGAAATGGCAATAAGAAAAGCAAAAATAAACCGGAGTGAATCAGGGAGACAGTCGGCGGTTACTCACCAGACAAAACAAAGCCTGATCTGCGTGGCACATAAAAAACTGTCATGTAGATAACCGTTTTATTGTCATGATATTAAATTTAAATTAAGTTAATCCTTTATATCGTCTGCTCAGTTTAATTTGCTCACTAGTTTTCTTATAACTAACCAATTATATGAAATTATCAAGTTAAATTAGATTTAAGTCCGTTCAATTTTAAGTGGTCACTGTGTAAGGCGATTTGCTTTATTACATGGGTTTAGTGAAGCTTATTAATGAATAACGCAAATGATGTTTATTGGAACTATAAAAAATGAGCTGAAATGTCCTGACATTTCATTTAAATACATTCAAATTTATAATAAAAATGATTTAATACATTTGCCTTTACATTCAAATGTACAATGCATGATATTTTTTCTCTCGATTGTAGGAAAAACCGAGGAGCTATTAACATGAGCTTAACTTTCTTGAAATGTTTTCATTGAAATACATTACAATTTACAATAGAAACAAATAAATGCCTTTTATTTTGCTTTATCAGAAACACTGAATTATAAAAATGTTATCTAAATTAGCACGCATGACGTTTTTATATTAAGATTACTGAGAAATGTTAATAAAAGAAGCTAATTATTGGGGCTGTGAGTGCTAATGACCTTAATTAGCACATAGCTGTTTTCCTTTTCTTATTCATTCCACTAAACAAGCATGTCTCCATTCTTTAAAAAGTGAATTATAACAGGGATATAATTAATTACCCGTGCCTGGCATTTAATAATTTTTTGGTATGAATATGAGGGCTGCAGTTTTGCATAAGGCTCATTTAAAAGCACAATGTCTTGTGGGTGATGTGAGTGTAAACAAATAAAACTAGACCCTTGACTTGATGTATTCATTTGAACAAAAAATGAAAGTGTATTTTATGTTGATCCCAATGTTATCAGGAAAAAATGACACCTGCTTTCATGTAATTGCTTCCACACAAACACTAATAGCTCACATTTATTCATCATTAGACGAAACAGTCATGTGAAGTTACATGTTTCAGTGATGAGCTGAATGAAAGTCAGTACGGCTACTACAATCTCTCTGTAAGTTTTGTTTTAACTTAACGCATTTTTTGTATGGTTTTTTTATTACAACAATTGAATGTGGGCAAACTTTCTTAAACGGATACTCCTGAAAATGTTGTCATTAACCACTTATCGCTCGTCTTCAGAACACAATTTAAGATACTTCAGTTTAAGACCGGGAGTCTTGTGTCTGTCCAAAATTACTCTGTCAAAGTCTAGGAAAGTATAAAAACATCGTCAGAATAGTCCATCTGCAATCGGCGATTCAATTTGAATGTTATGAAGCAACAAGATTACTTTTTGTATGCAAAGAAAATAAAAATACCAACTTTTATTTAACAGTTCATCTCGCCTGTGTCTCTCCGTGTCAATATAGTGCATATTCAATCTAGATATCCCACAGGACTCAGACTGCATGCTCTGTCAGCCGCAGTACGCTTTCATTTGAACAAAAAGTACGTATTGCATTCAGTGGATATTCTCCAAAATGGCGTCACAGTGATGGGGAGAGACGCAGAGGAGACGAATTATTGAATAAAGTCATTATTTTTTATTTTCTTTGCGTACAAAAAAAATATTCTCGTAGCTTCATAACAATCTCATTGAACCATCATTTTGTGCACCTTTAAGCGTAATTTACTGGCAGTCAATGGGACAGTCACAAGCTTCCCAGTTTTCATCTAATGTATTATTTTTAAAAAATTAAAAAATCTGCGTAGCTCTAGCAAGTATAAATAAATATTGCCATTTTGTTGTTCACTTCATTTATTTAAACATTAAGATTATGCATGAGAAAAGATGCGTTGTGTGTTGTCTAAAGAAACACATCAGTGCATTAGAGTACAGTCAATAGAAAGATCCCACTGCAACAGAAAAACAATGCTTGAAGGGTGTACAGTATAAAGTATGTTTCAATAAGGCATAATTCCGAAGGCTCTTGAGAAAAGCAGCACTGATTTTATTCGAAAACATTTATGCTATATAAAAACCAAGAGCCAAAAGCATGAAAACCCCACATAATTAAAAAAAAACAAGCACTGTCTTTAAACGCATCACGCATCAGCGGAAAAACGCATACTGTGCTTCAGTTAAAAAACATAGATAGAATACTTTATATGCATGGATATATATATATACTCGTCAGATAAGTGGTAAGATATTTTTTCAGTCTGAATCCTTATAAATGTAAATCACATTTTCATTAACACACACTCAGCAGTGTGTAAAACAACTTCAAGTTTTAAATGAAAACAAGCTAAAAACTATCTCCAGTTAAACGAGACAAGCTTTAAACATGGGTATAAAAATCTGATTAATTCATTTCTTACCAACGTAAATGAGTACTTTGATGTACTTTGTTAATAATAAATTAATAAATAATAATAAATTAAATAATAAATAAAATCATAACCAATTTTTTCAGTCATTTGAAATTAACTAAATGAACTATACAGAAATTGTAATAAAAAAATTATATATATGTACATATATATATATATATATATATATATATATATATATATATATATATATAGATAGATATATATATATATATATATATATATATATATATATATATATATATATATATATATATATATATATATATATATATATATATATATATATATATATGGATGGATATATATATATATATATAGATAGATAGATAGATAGATAGATAGATAGATAGATAGATAGAAACAAATAAGCAATTAAGTAAGTAAATAAGTGTATGGGACACAGGGCATACCCTAAGTCATTTAAAAAAAAAAACACACAAATGTTTAAAACAAATCCCCAACAAATTACCAACTAGAAAGACGTTACTTAAGCAAAACTAATCCACCAAACAAAAAGTTGTTTTTAAAACAACTGCCAAAAACTATTGAAGAAAAAAGCAATCAATATTAGGCCTACACAAAGGCTACCGATAGGGTTTGTCTGATCAGTGTGTGATCCCCTGTTGGGTATTGAATCAACATTTGACAGGTCTTAGAATGTCTCAGGCGTGAGATACTGTCCTGACCGGGTCAGCGTTGGTCAGCCTCTGTCGACGTGGTGTGGATTCACCTTAACAGTACATGTTCACCCGTCAGGTCCCATACTGTAAAAGATATAAAACACAAAAATACCATAAATCAAATTCAATTACACAGCACTTTACAGATGTACTCATGCAATAGACTTATCAACGATTTTCAACTTTAATATACGAGACCAATAAACTAATATAGAATGTACTTCTTGTCCTGCTTTTAAACGGTTTCATAGCACAACAGTATCGGTCATGTAAAATACCTGTGGATGTGTACAAATACTGATTTGAGTACAGTTTTATTATTATTACATTATATTATTTTTATTTACTAAAAGAAAAGCACCTTCAAGTAATGCCAACTACTGAATTAGAGTGAATAAATGAAAAATAAATTTATTTTAATTTTTTTATTTTATTTAAAAAAAAAAAAAAAATATATATATATATATATATATATATATATATATATATATATATATATATATATATATATATATTTTTTTTTTTTTTATTTTTTTTTTTTTAATAAATAAATAAAATAATAAATAAAAATGCTGTATGGTGTATGTGACTGAAACAGTAAATAAAATCATAGATGAAACCATGATCTGGTCTTTGGTGAATCATAAAATTCTAAATCTTCACTAAACAGTATATTGACCTTTTATGAAGCGAAACGATCGGTCTGTGTAAAAAAATTAACAATGGGGCGAATTCCAAACACACAAGTGAGCATCCCCATGCCCTACTCCCTTCAGAGGGCAGAGCCCTTGAAGTGTGGTGTTTTAAGGGCGTAGGGCATTTCTGTTTCATATAAGCTTTTGGAACTCCCATTCAGCGTTCCAACAGTTGCTGCAAATAAATATTACTTTTCATTATTATTATTTTAATTACATTTTGTCTCATTGTGCTTACTTGACTATTAAAGTTTTAAAAAAAAATCTAAACTTGCTTACACTACTGTTTTAAATAATTTTTCTATCACTGACAAAAAAATACTCTGCATCAAATTAAAATAAAGACACATTTAATCAGCCTGTTCTACATACGTTTGTATGTGTATATGAAATTAATCCCAGTTTTAAAATTCATCGCAAGAGTGTCGCTGATTCGTCAGTTTCAAAAATGGTCAGTTCCGCCTACATTAAATACCCTTCAAAGGGACTTTGCCTACATTAATAATTATTTATTATAAAGTAGCCTGGTGATATTATTGTTAATGTTTGAAATTAATACGAAACATAAAGGCTTAAATAAAGGATTTTATTACCTTTAACGAGTGGAGTGTGACTAAAAATAGTATAATCATTTTTGATGAAGTTAGCCTTCTTGTTAGCTTACAAACGCTGTTATACAGAAATCGTGCTAAAAATGTACATTATAAAAAAGATCATTCATTACCACTGATTTCTTAAGCTTTCTCAGAAATCTCCCGTTAATTGAAGCCGTCTACACCGAATGATAAATGAATCTCTTATATGTACAGCGTCAGTTACAATTCAGTCAGAGGGCGGGGCACAAAAAAACTCCGGCGTTTCAGCGGTGATGTATTTGATCACATCTGATTGGCCAATTTCACTCATAAGCTCAACGGAGTCGTATGTGATTGGTTGTAACGTGCGACGCCGTACAAACGCGTAAAAAGAAACGGACCGTTTCAGACTTCTTCCTGGGGAACCACAGCTCTGCATATTTCGCATGTCTCCCTAATTTACACCCCTGAATCAGATCAGCAGCTCATTAGGAAAGAGCTCCATGTACGTGCCAGATAAGGGAGACGATAAGGGGGTTAAAAACCACTGGCCTATGCCACATAAATGTATTTATTCCAGTTCATTTTATTTGCAATAAATTGACATTTAAATCTGTTTAATTATACAGGCAAATAACGTTGTGTTATTGTAATGTATTGTAGCAGCACCTAGTGTCACACACACGGAACATCAGTTTTGAGTTTTTCTGCTTCTTTGGCTGCCTGCGACTAGCCTTCATTTATAGCATCATTTGTTTGTTTGGCGTTTTTTTTTTTTTTTTTTTTTGGCAGTGTTTGAATTAAATGCTTGACAAATGGCCTTTCAGGGGCACTGTACGCGTGTATACACACGAGAAAATCAAAGAAGGCCTGCAGCCCGCTCGTGTTTATTTGAAAGGCTACTACCGTTGAATAAATCCGCGGGCTGTCTGCTCGGTGAGCTCACAGATGTTCGTTTCCGAGGAAATGCTGTGACCGCTTCTCTGTTTGAATCCCCTCTCTCTCAGCTCTTTTTTCTTCTTCTTTCAAACTCGCCTCGCTCCCCCTGGCTTGCACAATATTTAGCTGGTAGTCAAAACACGATCGGATTGGTTTATTATCTTTCAATTAGCTCCGAAGCAGGCGATCCGCGTGATCTCCCGGCCTTTCTCGGTCTCTGGAGATTATGAGGGTCAGAGCTCGCATGTCTTTCTGCTTTGGTCAGACGCACACATTCAGGGAAGGGGCATTTGTAAACTGATGTTGCAATAAATTAACAGCTTCAGTTATAACCCCAGCCTATTTGTAAAAGGCACGAATTATGAATTGAATACTTTTGCAGCCTGTTTCGTTTTTACTCGGTATCATAGACGTCAGTTAAAATGGCATCATTTTGTTACAAAAAGTTATAAAAGTCTCCGCGCCAGCGAAATCTCCTGCTGCGAATGGCGGTATTTACTTTATTCTGAAGGTATACGCTTTATGTTGTGAAGATTATTGTAGAACAACAGTGCCATCTCGTGTTTGTGGTAGTGAATGAACTACTAACGGAAAACCGACCGGAAGCGGGACACGGTTTCCGGTTTGTAAGGAAATGACGCTACCGCTCAAAAGTTTGGGGGCAGTAAGATTGAATACTTTTATTCATAAAGGATGCACTAAAATGAAAAGTGACAGTTGCAATGTTCTGTCGATACTTCTATTTATTAAATTATCCTAAAATATTTTTTTTTCAGCGCTGAAAATGCTAAGAAATGTGTCTTGAGCGCGAATCAGCAAATTAGAATATTATTTTGGAAAAGTCACGTGACACCAAAGACCGGCGTTTTGCCAACACATTAATAAATTAGGAATGTTATATATAAATAATACATTCAAATAAAAAAAGTATTCATTCATTCGGCATGTATTTTTAAACGTCATTAGAAATATTTAAAAATCGTATGACCCCAAACATTTACACATTACAAAATCCTTACAGTATCCACAAATTAAAAGTGGGAATGCATACAATAATATGAGTTGCATTACCCGACATGCTCCATTAAAGCCCTTTTGACAAAAATCACAAGTTCTGTCATTATTCATCACTTCAGGGCTGTGAACGAAGCTCTGTAGGAAGAAAGTGAGAAAAACTAAAGGCAAACGGCAGTAAAAGCGTTTTCATCGCTCTTTCAAGTTCAATAAAACCATTAAGCTTCAACATTTCATGGCAAAACGGTTATCATACCTTCCTTAGCAGCTTTCAGACATGTTATAATGTTTAAACAGATACAGCATAAATATCTATAAATATGTACTTTTTTGTTAACCGAGTCCATTAGTTTATGAGCAAGGCTACATTTGCAGAAAACGCTGTAAGCGTGTCGTTTTGGGCTCGTGTTTCATTCCGTCTATTTCGTCCACTCCATCTACGTCTATTTTCTCCCTGTCAGGTCCACGTGGGTGCAGGAGGCTGTAATACAGTCCCAGAAAGCCAAGTCCCATTAAATTTGACACTAATATAAAAAATAGAATTGGCAGGAAGTAGTCCGTCCGTTCCGATTCCGGTTTGAGCAGGAACAGTAAAATGGGTGCAGCGAGGTTCTGACACACATTGATGATGTAATACAGGGTCATGTGGACTCTGGTGTTCTCTCCTTTGATGTTAAAGAAGGTAAAAATTAGAATAACTCCAACAACGGCTCGATAAAGATGTTCGAGGGCTCTTGAAGTGCAGAAGCTGGTCTCCTCCACGAATGCCCAGACGGTCCCCAGCAGCCATATGCAGGCCATTGGTACGGTGCTGAAGGTGGTGAGCATGATGAAGAGCGTGAGGCTGAGGATCCGAGGGGTGATGGTAAAGATTTTGTAGGACAGGTATACGACTGTTGGGATTCCAGAAGGCATTTTCTTAAGGTGACTTAGAGACTGCCGTAAACAGCGGCGATAGTCTACCGTGGCCCAGGCGATGGTGAGAAAAGACAGGGCCATGCTGATGTCTTAAAAAGAAACAGGACAAAACAATCTGATTACTGGTCAAAATAATTGGTCTTCTACTTTTATATTTAGGCACAATGTGGACCGTAAAAACTGTATTTTAACTCCCAAGCAAGATATTTTAATATTATTATTTTTTTACATATTATTATATATCTGCTGTTTTTATCATTTCAAACTAATGAAAACTTACACTACCATTCAAAAGTATGGTGTTGGTAGGATTTTTAAGTCTCTTATGCTCTTATTAATAAAATCCAAAATAAAAGTTATTTACAGTGTGTATTTATTATGTGTGTGTATATATATATTATGTGTGTATATATATATATATATATATATATATATATATATATATATACAACACACACACACACACAGTATATATATTGTGTATATATATATATATATATATATATATATATATATATATATATATATATATATATATAAAAATTTTATATTTACTTGTGTGTGTATATATTCAGAATTTATAAACATAGCATTTCTCTTAAAAATATACATGCATGTGTTTATTATCAAATTTATTTATCTATACATAATAAATATATACCACACACGTATGCAAACAAAAACTTTTATTTTGTATGTGATTAATTAAATTAATCCTGACAGAACTAATATGTGTGTGTATATATATATATATATATATATATATATATATATATATATATATAGAACTAATATGTGTGTGTATATATATATATAACTAATATATACACATATTAGTTCTGTCAGGATTAATCGTAATTAATCACATACAAAATAAAAGTTTTTGTATATATATATATATATATATATATATATATATATATATATATATATATATATATATATATATATATATATGTGTGTGTGTTGTGTGTGTGTATATATATATATATATATATATATATATATATATATATATACTGTGTATTTTATAATGTTTATTCCTGTGATGGCAAAGCTGAATGTTCAGCAGTTATTACTCAGTCACACTTCATATGATTATAAATTTTGTAATATTTTTGTGGAATGTGTGATACTTTGTCAGGATCTTTACATGAATTGAAAATATAAAAGAACAGCATTTATTTCAATGCCAATTCTGCTCATTTTAATGTTGAACACTATCTATTAGTTTCATAAAAGAAAAAATCGTACTAACCCCACATTTTTGAGTGGAAGTGTGTTTGTCAAAATTCCTCTGATGGATGATGACTAGATTTACGTGCAGATGTGCATGCATGTGTGCAGGACTCACATTGCAGATTAGAGCGATGGTTGTGCTCCAGTATGATATAAACCTGCAGAATCAGCTGAGGAATGCTCTCCAGGAACGTCTCAAACATGCGGAGCATGCTAAGATCGGTAGCAAGACCGATAAGCTCCTCCTGCTCCTCCTGCTTCGAACGCAAGACTTTAAAACTCTTCTTCAGGAGATGGAGATACCTTAGAATAACAGATAGGCCAAAAATAATTAATTAATGAGTAAAATATATGGTCAACACATTTTAAATCGATTCAAACCATAAATTAGCGTGACGCTACCTTGCAAAAATGCCTATCTGCAGCACATGTATCCCGATTAGATAAGTGGACAGACCCTTGTCATCTTCGGCATTATTTTTATCATCTTTGAACCACGCATAGCTGAATGCTTGTATGCATACAGATCCAACCAGAACAAACACAAGAGTCAGTATGGCCCAGGAGATGTGTCCACTTCTGAAGTACTGCACGGATAACATGAAGTCTGAACCAGTGTCTCCTAAATAAAAAAGGAGTCCAAAAATTGTGCACAGCCACCGAAGCCAACTAAATTTCTCTTCTGATGACATGACTATGATTTATGGCATATGATGAACGCTTATGGCAGAATTTCCTCGTTCAGGAAAGACATTTGGTTCCTTTAGACGAAAACGGTTGGTTGACTTGTTCTCCCCATGTCTTTATCCAACCTGTATTGAACGATAAAACAGATGGGCCTCGGTACATTGCAGAATAATTTACAGCATGCATTTGTGAATTAACAAATGAAGTAGTAACACAATAAGGTTTATTAGTTAACATCGGTTAACTACATTAGCTAACATGAAAGAATGAACAATACTTAGTTAATGTTAATTTCAGCTTTTACTAATGCATTATTAAAATCACAAGTTGTTGTTTGTTAACATCAATGCACTGTGAACTAACATGAGCAAACAATGAGCAACTGTATTTTCATTAACTAACATTAAAAATCAATAAATAGTGCAACAAATGCATTGTTTGTTCATCTTAGTTAATACATTTACATTTCTTTACATGCTCATCACTTTCATGTTATCTGTATGTGTTTCCACTATCTTTTTACATTCTGGACTGGACTTTGTCCTGTAAAAGTCACTGCACAATGATCAATGATTACGTAATGTGTACAAAATGTGCTCAAAACACGTACATTTTCAAAAACAACTGCCTATATAATAATAGCCCCACATTTTCACTTGCACACCCAAATGAATGTGTATGTAATGTAAGTGTGTGTGTGTGTGTGTGTGTGTGTGTGTGTGTGTTTGAGACCCTGGACCACAAAACCAGTCATAGGGGATTTTTTTTTATTATTGAAATATATACATCATCTACATCAAGCTGAATAAATAGGAAAATCTGGAATCTGAGGGTGAAAAAAAAACGATATTAAGAAAATTGCTTTTAAAGCTGTCCAAATTAAGTTAAGCAAAAGCTTATTACTTATCTTAATTTTTTTTAAAATATATATTAACGGTAGGAAATGCACAAAATGTCTTCATGGAAAAGTGGTCTTTACTTAATATCCTAATCATTTTTGTAAAAATCAGAAAACTCATTTTGACCCAAACAATGTATTGTCGACTATCGCTACCAATGTAAACGTCTGACTGGTCTTTGGTCCATAAATATGAATTTAAGACACTGTCTCAACGTAAAGTTTACATAACTTTTACTTAATAAATGCGACATGTTGTTAAAGAAAACATAACGAAAGCACACGAATCAAGTACTCACTGTTGTCCTGTTGTGAAGTAAATCTGACATCGTTTTCGGTTTCAGCGAGCGATGATCGTACAGTGTGTTGTATTTGTTTGTCAGATAAGCCGGTAACGGTCACTTTACAAGGTTCCCGGTTGCATTATTAATTTCCATTAGCTCTCAGTAGCCGTCAGGAAATGTTCGAATCCTGAATGTACCAGGGTTTCCACTCTTCTGCTTGCTCGTATCAGCAGCGACGACGAGTCACTGATTTCTCATAATTCATATGACAGAACCAACCACTCCCTTTCTGAGCTAACCCTGCAGTTAGCGTGTGATGTAATACACACCCAGATACCTCTACACTTCTATATGTGCAAGGGCTGGACGGCAAATACAGCAATTCATTCCCTGACACTCTGAATACAGAAGAAATGCCTTCCTTTCTCGCGACTACAATACTCACAGCTTTCAACCTCCTCAGCCTTGCTGTTCTTTCGGAGCAGGAAATAACCGCGCATTCAGATCATTGCCGAGATCCTGATCTCAAACTACCACTTAACTACCGTCTAGCCACTTTTTGGCAGAGACCTGTGTTTATTGGCTGTTGTTAATGTTAAACAAAAAACGAAACCCGTTTTAGTATGTCGCTTTACGTGTTTTACAGAATGAAACAGAGTTCTAGATAACTGTACTTCATGTTACAAAGTATTTGAGGGTTGATTGAATTCTCACGGGGTTTTTTTTTCAATCGTTAACAAGCGTTTGCCGATAATTAAAGTAAAGTTTTCGACGTATTTTTTTACTCTGTGTTGTTGATGAAAAGAGTTTCAACATCCGACTATTCCATCAACTGACGCAGTAATAATATACAGAGGGTTTTTTTCAATACTTTTGAGCCGCCGTTGTTGCAGGACTAGACGCTTTATACTATGTTTTAGGTTCGGAACATTAGGTCTTCATTTCATTTCAAGCATTTGTAAAAAATGATAAGAAAGAGCCACGATTTTGGTATGGGCTAAACTTGTAAAAAGAAAATGTAAGCATTTTAAAAATGGGTTAATGGACAAACCGATGTTGGGCTAATTGTGTATAAGCTTTTGAAAATGTGACTAGAGATTGAACAAAAGGATGTCAGCAACAGAAAAAAGCTGTAAAAGCAATTTTTCTCCGTTTTTACTCATTTAAGGTGACTTGTTTAAACGCTTAATTCAGATTTAAACGAGCAAACACATGTTTGATCTCATTTTGGGAACAGATTTCTTATGAAATGAATGAATGAACAAAATATAGCCATGCTATTAGAATGATTTCTGAAGGATCACGTGACACTACATAATAGCTCATGAAAATTCAACTTTGCGTCACAGGAATATATTTCTTTTTAAAAAAGAATATGTTCTCGTCTATGCAAGGTGTGTGAAATTTCATTTTTGGGCTATGTGATATATGCAAATACACAAATACATGTATTGCATAGGCCCGTTTAATAACAATGACGATGTTAATTAAATGTACACGCGTGTCTTTTTGTTTTAATTAATTTATCTGACTATTATCCTCCTTTCAGTTTCCTAAAAAAGGGCCTTCGACCTCAAAACGAATAAAAGGTCTCTTGTACTCCAGCCCAGCGGATGGCGCTAGCGCATCTTTTGTCGCTGTACAACGTCTCTTAAATTGAAAAAAGGGGAGGGAAGAAGAGAGACAGAAGTAGGCGTTAAGACTGACGTGCCTCCCAGATAACAATAGTGAAGACGTGTTCCTCACTCACACACACTCACCAAAAGTTCTCTCAACATCCACCAAGATGGGAATCCGAAAAAAGAGCAACAAGAACCCGCCGGTGCTCAGCCACGAGTTTGTGATCCAGAACCATGCGGATATTGTGTCTTGTGTTGCTATGGTGTTTCTGCTGGGTCTCATGTTTGAGGTGAGGATCCACTTTTGAATTAATTCATTCACTCTTGCGGATTTAAAACGAGTTCGGAGCCAAAAAATGACAAATCGGCCTGATTAGCGTTTACATTTTTGCTTTTTCCCTAGGAGATCTGTCGGAAATTTCGTGTTCTGTGACGGTCTTGTCCCTTTCACTTCCTATAACTGCTAGAACTGTTACTTTTTTGGTTTTATCTTTTAATGTGCATCGTCTTTGAATCCTCTCGCGTATTTAAGATCCGCGTACATGGGCAGGTTTTACTCTCAGGCGTGGACGCGTGCGGCTTGTTGCGTTCAGATAGTTGGGAATTTCACACAGACGTGATGCGTGAGAGCGAGAGAAGAATTCCGTATGAAGCGATTAAAGGAACTTTTAAACCCGCGAGGTTAAAAAAAAATCACCCGCGCGAATTCGTTACCTTTTAAACGAGCGTTGAATAGCGTGATCGATTTGTGAAGATAATTACGTAACATTGTAGCTGCACTGATACTTTTACGCGCAAATGAAGTGTTACGTGGCAATCGGAGAATGACGGAGCGCTGTCACCGGTGCACGGCAGCAACAGGGTCACGGCTTTTGCTTCCAAAATGCTTTTGCTGATAGTAACCTAATGATTTTACACTTTCAGCTCGTTGGGAATGCGAGTTTGCACAACCGATAGATTTGAACGATAGTTTGCTAAATATCAAAGCCAGTGCTGGTGCATCATGGGAAATGAAGTTTACGCTGCTGGAACAGATTTTTGCTCTTAATGGGCATTTCTAAACAGATTTGTTATACGATTTATATAACGATTGTATGGTCCTCTGTAAATGGTAATATCTTGTTAAAGCTTACCCTGATGTTGCTTGAAATCTACATATCTTTTTTTTTTTTTTTCTTACACCATTCATTTGCGTTCTAAACCTTATTTTACATACAGTGCAAGTGAATGGCGACAGTCTGGTTTTCATTTTGAGATTAACTATTGTTTTATTTGTGCACTGACTGCATTTTCATATTTCTTTCCATGTAGATTACATCAAAGGTAGCGGTTTTGTTCATAACTGTGCAATACAATGTAACGATTCCAGCAAATGGTAAGTATTTGATGCATTATTTTATATATATATATATATCTGTCACATTGTTATTTTTGTTTTAATTAAAACATCTCAGGAATATCAGAATATTTTGTCTACCAGATCTAGTAATAATGTTTATAAGTAAACTGATAATTGATGACACTTACAAACTAAATTATGTAAAAAACAAAAACAAAATGACAACAACAACTGTTTTGTTTTGTTATGGTTATCTCTTTATTTTGTAAGAATAATGCTCACTTCCGAAGTGATTATCTAATAAATGTCTAATACTTAATTAAATCAAGAAGTCGCCAAACTTTGTCATACTAATACACTTCAGCATTCAACAAGACAACACTTATGATCATTTTTACGCGTATGCTTTGTTTGTATCGTGAATTTTAGGAGGTCCAGAGGAAACAGCAGTGAATTACTTCCATTACGGTCTGAAAGATATGGCCACCGTCTTCTTCTACATGTTAGTTGCCATTATCATGCACGCCATTATTCAGGAATACGTGCTTGATGTAAGTGTGCTGTATAAACTTGCACCGTTTTAGCTAAAGCGACTAACGCTTGTCCATAAATGTTAATAGTGTTTTGGTGCAACACTGCTAATACCACTAAATGTTTTGATTTGTTTTGCCATTTATTTGAATCCACGGCTGTCCAGAAAATCAACAGGAAGATGCACTTCTCCAAAACCAAGCACAGCAAGTTCAATGAGTCGGGTCAGCTGAGTGCCTTCTATCTCTTCTCCTGCCTGTGGGGAGCCAGCATTCTTGTTTCTGTAAGAGCATCGCTGCTCCGCTTCATGTAAATATGAGCTTGTGCCCAGGTCGCTGTTTATAACTTTGTCTCATTCTGCTTCATCTGAAGGAGAACCTCCTGTCCAATCCCGTCAGCCTTTGGGACGGTTACCCTCACACCCTTATGCCGTAAGTACAGCTGCTGGAAAGTGCAAATTTAAAAGCGTAGCATGTTTAAGTTTAAAATAATGGAATATGTTGTGCTGTGAGTGGGCCGTGAAACGGTGGCGGGTTTTATTCCGTCTCTCGTCGCATCTGCCGGTCTGCTGCATGGGCACTCGTGAGATCTGCTCTGGTAAACTGATCTGCCGGGCTGTTTCGCGCCGAGAAGACCGTTCGAAAGATTTCTCAAGACTCCTGATCAAATTATCTTGCATTAGTCTACCTCTAATTCTCTCTTCTGATTTTTGTAGACCTGCTGTATGTAACGCACGGCTTGCAAATGCAATTATCATTGATGTTTGACTTCCGTGAGTCGTGGGGATAAGTCGTTGCTCGTCTTGTTTTAGGTTCCAGATGAAGTTCTACTACATCTGTCAGCTCGGTTACTGGCTTCATGCTGTCCCGGAGCTCTACTTCCAGAAAACCAAGAAAGTAAGCAAGCGAGCAAAGTGTTTGAGGATGCGCAACATGCACTGAATACTATAATCATGCATCCGGCTATTGTGACCGGACTGATTTCCTTTTCCAGTGGCTTTATGTTTACTAAACTTTTACTTGAAGGAAACTCCGTGAAGACACGACAGTAGACGATCCGTTTTGGGATGCGCGTACAGTGCATGGGAGCGTTTTAAGGAATGGTTTTTATTTGGATGTTTTAGTAAATGTTGCATTTTGGTTTGTTTTTCAGGAGGACATTCCACGTCAGCTTGTTTATATCAGTCTTTACCTGGTCCACATCATAGGAGCCTATGTTCTGAAGTAGGCATCGTTTATTAATTGTCGTTTGCGGTTGTCAAGGAACACTTTTTTTTTGTTGCCTACAACAAATAATTACACATTTAGTCCTGCTCTAAATACTCTTCCTCTGAAAAAATGTAGAGGCCAGTTAATAATAATAATAATAATAATAATAATAATAATTAATAATAATAAAATGTGAAACTGAATGGTGAAAATTCACCTTTATCATCACAGTAATCATTTTTAAAAATATATTAAATTGTGTATTTCACAATATTACTGTATTTTTGATCAAATAATTAGGTAACACTTTACAATGAAGTGTAATTTAATGTATTAACTAACATAAACTCAACACATTACGGTATTCGTTACTGATATTTAATAAAAACGCAGTCATTCATTGTTACTTCATGTTAGTTCCCAGTACATTAACTGATGTTAACAAGTGCAACTTGTGATTTTAAATAATGCATTATTACAGTAAGGTTTATCAGTTAACATAAACTAAGAATGATCAATACTTCTACAGCATGTACTAATATTAGTTAATGTTCATTTCAACATTACCAGTAAATGAAAAATAGGACACTGTGTTCATGTAGCTGCCATTTACAGATTAAATAATTCCAGAAGGCTGCATCATGACTTAATCAATAATCGTGTGTTTTCCAGTCTAAACCGTTTAGGCCTGGTGTTGCTGGTTCTGCATTACTTAGTTGAGCTCCTCTTCCATGTATCCCGACTCATTTACTTCAGCAATGAAGACAGACAGACTGGGTGAGTGCTATTCTTTACACAGACAGTCAATAAACGCCTCCGATCATTTTTATCGTGCACAGATGGATTGAATACCAGCCCGTTTCTGTGTTTAAAACTCAGGAGAGGACGACGGTTATGAAGAATTTTGTGTATGTTCGCAGGTTTACAGTGTGGGCTGTTCTGTTTGTGCTGGGCCGGTTGTTGACTCTTTCCTTGTCTGTTCTCACTGTGGGCTTTGGACTGGCCGGAGCAGAGAGACAGGGTCTGAACCTCGCAGAGGGAAGCTTTAATGTCCTGGTTGTTCGGTAAGCGGGGTGGAAATCCTCTTGTCGCATGCCTTCATCATTGCAGGGTAAAGGAAGGAATAAATGAGATCAGTCATGCAAATGTCTTAAGCGTTTCGGACTGCTTTTCAGCAACTGCTGTTTTGATTTTATTTTTCTAAGAAGCAATTTTTAGCAACTTGTTAAACCAAGCGCCTTGTGATGTGTTCTAGTTTCTGTAGAGCTTTAAAAGTCTCTGTAAAATTCAAATGGTTTGCATCATGCCGGTTTTGCGGTACGTGCGGTGCTGTCCAAATCTGATTCGCACAGTTTAGTTTTGAAGTATTTGGTTTTCAGTATAAAAGTGAGAGATGGTAACACGGTTATGAAGCCAAAAAAAACCCTCTTGGCGTTAAATATATAAAAACTGGCACTAGTGGCCCAAAATTTCCAGTTAGCCTTCAAAAAAATCTCAACTCATAATATGCGTAATATATAATCACATTATAAAAGCTTTTCTACTTAAAGTGAGAGCCATTTGGATGGACGTGATACATTTAAACACCGCATGATGGAAAAGCAGCGATGACCTTTTGCTTTATTATTGTTTGAGTTGTTTGTAATGGCACTCTGTTTCTCTCAGGGTGATTGTCCTGGCTGCAATATGCACCACTCAGGCTTTTATGATGTGGAAATTTATCAACTTCCAGCTGCGACGATGGAGAGAACACGCACAGACTCAGACCTTAAAGAAGAAATCGTCCTCTTCTAAGAACAAATCAAAGAAAGGTCAGTATTGCCCACTTGAGATCAGTTTACACATTTATTAAAATGCCACACACTATTCTAATGCTCCAGTTAGGGGTGGGTGATATGACTGCCGCCACTTTATACCGACGTGCTTTTGATTTTCTCCCAGCTGTTTAACATTCACTTAAAGACGTAAGCGTTGACATGAATACTCGCCAAAATGGCAATTTTGTGTGTATTTTGCACAATTAAAGCACAGAAAGCCGAAAAATACAGCATGGTTGCATGCTGTATTGTACTGCAGCTGGTTATTTTACCCAAAAATGAAAATTCTGCAATTGAATTACTCCCGCTTGTGTAATTCCAAACCTTTTTTGATCATGGACTATTTTAACAATGTCTTTACTGCATTTCTGGGCCTTGAACGTGTTGCGTTGCTGTCTGTAGAGGGTCAGAAAGCTCTCGTATTACAACAAAAATACCTTCATGTTTGTTATGATGATGAACAAAGGTTTGGAATGACATGACGGTCCGTAATAAATTACAGAATTAAAAATTTTGCGGTTAACTGTACCTTTTAATAGTTTTTTTTTTTTTTTCCCCAATAAAGAACATCTATAATTTTACATTTAAGCACTAAATTGTTTAATTATTAAAGGCTGTACTGTAGTTTTGTGAGTATAGTTGTATCGCTTTTAATAAGCAAAATTACTCACCGTCTAATTGTTTCAATTACTTTCAGCTACTGTGTGTGTGTGTATGTATGTATATATATATGTATATGTATGTATGTATGTGTGTGTGTGTATATATATATATATATATATATATACACACACACAGTAGCTAAAGTAATTTTTTTTTTTTTTTTTTTAAAGTGACTAATGCTCAGTCAACTTCATGTATTAATTCATAATGATAGTACAAATCCAGTAAAAACAGTAATATTGTGAAAAACTTCTTACAATGTGATGTGAAGTTGTAAGGACTTCAGTGGAGAAATAAATGCAACTTTGCCACTCAAAGTAAATTAAATTTTTTTTTAAATATATTAAAATAGGAGTCAATTTATGAATTGTAATTATTTCAGAATTTTTTTTTTTTAGTTTTACTGTAATTTTTATTCAAATAAATGCAGCCTTGGTTAGTGCAAGCCTTTTTATGGAGAAAAAAAAAGAGAATGTATTATCTCAAACCTTAGACCAATAGTAATAAATACTTCAGGTATCTAGACGGCAAAATCATTTACGTCAAGCATCTTTCTGGTTTGTATTTTCACAGCCAATGGTGTGAACGGATCTGTTGGTGCCAGCGGAGCAGATTCTCCAAGAGCGAGGAAGGAGAAGTCATCATAAACTGCTGCTCTTGGTCCCAACTTCTACCCTGGCTGAAATCAGCCTGATTATTCCTCTCCCTCCTATCTGTCCCGCAGCTCTCTACCTGTAGCTCTTTTTTTCCTTTCCCTCTTGTTTATCTGGAAAAAAAAAAAAAAAAAAAAAGTACAATATGGCAACTTCCTCATTCTGCTCCTGTAGGATGCTGAATGCTAATATTTTACGAAGCCATTCAACTATTACGTCTCTTTGCAAGAAGGGCCTAAGGAAAATTGGCTTTGAGGGATTTTGGAGGGGATTTTTATTCCCCCCTTTTACATTTTTCTTTCTTTATTCTAAAGGTCCACATGCTCTTTGCTTTATTTGCTTAATGCTGCAATCCTAAATCCAAATCTATGATCCAGCCGTACCTACAAAGAAAACATCAAAGCTGTGGGGAAAATGTAACTTATTTTTACAAGTGCCTAACCATACATCATTTTGACAGATCAGTGAGGAATATTTCAGTATTTTAACTTGAGTTTGAAATCAGGGTTGTATTTAAAGTTCTCTGGAGGCTCACAGTTTTTGTCGATTCTATCCTATGCATTTAGAACCACGTCTAATGTCTCTTTATTTGTGTTATTGTATAAACACATTGTCACTTTTTTTTTTTTCATAAGAAAAAAGATCACAAGCAAAAATATTCATTTGATGCCTTTTTTTTTTTTTTTTTTTTTTTTTTTTTTTTTTTTTTTTTTAATGCATTCCATTTGTTGCAGTGGTACATAATTGGTCATGGTATGCAAAAAGTGTAATACTCCACGAATTTTGTTAAATTAGCAAAGGATGATGAACAAAAGCCGTGCGCTTTTGATTTGTCAGTATATTCTACCTTTTATTAAGACGGGATTCACAAGTGTCATTCCAGTGAGACTAAGGAAAAGTTCTCAGAAATCATGTTCATAGATTGTTTTAAGAACAACAGTACAAAGAGAATAAGGTTAAATAATAATAAAAAGGCATTTTTATCTCGCATTTCTTTTACTCAAGTACAACATGAAAAAAACAAACGGTGAATACGTTAATTAAAATGTTTTTTTTTTTCACAGTATTTGTCCCCATTTCATTGTTTTATCACGTTTTTTTCTGTATAAACTCGTTATAAGGGAGTGAATGGCTTGAACTGCTCGAAGCAAAGTCAAGTTTTCAAACAGTAACCATAGCAACAGTTCGAGAATCTACGGCAAAGGAAAGTGTTTTTAAGCCTAATATTACAAATGGTTTTATATATATATATATATATTTTTTTATAAATACGTAATAACTTATACGTGACTTCCAAATGAAATACAGTTTAAAAAACGTACTTCATTTAATTTTGCTTCAAGAGGTCATTTTCCTTAAAATGTCGGTTCGGCCACGTGGTGGCGCTGTTCACCGGGCTTTTTCTTAATCGTAAACCGTGATATTTATTGGTTTCGCAAATCACTCCGCGCGCGTGTCGTGGTTTTTTTTTCATTAGCAGGAGCGTAACATATGAAGCCGAAATAACAACATTTCTATTAATGCTTTCCTGAACCGATAGTACAGTCTCTTTCGGGACGTTTCGTTGCGACAACCCCTGGCCGTTTCACAATTGTTGTCAAGCGCGTGTCAATCTGAAAGAGTGTGAACAGTGAATATTGCATAAGTCACTGTTTGCAGATTTCCCTTTGAGAGAAGTTACATTCGCCGTGGACCTTTGATCGACACGGGTCGCAGCTGCAGGGTTCGGTTCGGTTCGTCCGTGCTTCGTCTCGCTCGCTGGCTGGCGTCTACATGGAAGTATTTTTATACACAAAATCAACCTGTCGCCCTTTGGGTTTTGATCGGATACCTGACACATTTGGGGTTTATTGCTGTGCTGAGTAATCACGGTAAGCCTTGGCTTTCTGCCCGATCGAGCAGTCGCTGGGCTCGTGGACATTCGAGGCTCGTATTCTGTGAGAAAAGTAAGAAATGTTTGTTTATTTGATAACTCGATGCGTTACGATACACTAGACTGTTGAAAACCCCTCATAGGGGCTTCTTCCTTTTGTATTCCAAAGATGAAGTGGCCTAAATATTCATTACGAGGAAATGTCTTATAAATACATTGCTTCTACGTGTGAAAGAGTCAACATTATTATTATATTATTATTATTATTTTCAGTACATTGAATACTCGACTTGAGGTATTTAAAACTATCATTTCAATGTGTAGAATATGAAAAAAAAAAAAACATAGTAGCGATTATTGAAACCGGGTTTAAATTATTTGTTATCGCGCTTGAAATTTCTCTTATATTGCCAAGGCCTTAACTTGGTTTTGTTAAAAAGTTTTTATTTGCCAGCAAATGCAGATCGAGCGCGTATTAAGAGTCCTAAAACACACCACAACACGCAGGGTGAGACGTGTGGAGGTCTGGGAAGCAGTTTCACGCGGGTCATCTAACGTGATTTTTAATTAAGCCGTTATGACATTGATAACAGAGCGCAGATAGCTTCGGGTTCGGAATAACAACAACACCGGCTCGTAACCTGACCACTCCGGCACACTTTTTTTTTCTCCCACGGCACCACTTTAAAAGCGAAAGCTTTTCTAAACTGGCTATTCAACGCCGTTCCGATTCCCTCCCGTGATATTATGAAACGTCTCCTCGCGGGTTTAAAAAAAAAAAACACACACACACAAAGACGCGGAAAATCCAATCCAACGGGTGAGCCGTGTCCTTACGTTTGCTGTATCATCATTTTGCCCCGTTGCTCGCCGCAAGGTTGCTATGCAGGCTAGAGTAAACGAGTAGATACTGGTGCCCATAGTATGTGGGGGAGGTTTTGCTGGCGAGATAAACAAGCAGCCAGCCATCGTTAGGCATAAGGCAGCAGGAACATGGCGGCGGCAGTTAACTATAATGCTGTTTCACCAACCCGAAGGTCAGAGCTGGACGCGACGTACAGGATTTAGGAGGAAACAAAACGCTGTAAGTCCGACGCGGTTGCGAATGTTGATTGTTTGCCGGTGAATGGCGGTTCGGGGTGGCTTTGTAACGCGATTTTTACACACTCGCTGCAGGATCCAATCACAGTTCCGCGGCGGCGGTATCCTGCATTAGCTTGCTAAACCAGCTACACTCGCTATTTCAGCCTGGCCACTTTGCAGAGTTGGAGAGTTGTGTTTCGCCTGTTGTCGTTGTGTAAACGGATCGCTTCGAGCGACCTTGAAGCGGACGCGCGGCTCTTATTGTTTTAACGTTTCGATCGCGTCGCTGATTTACTTGATTCGCCCGCGCTGCTCGCGTTTGAGCGATTAAGTTTAGCCAGCTCCCCCCCTCTTATTCGCCTGGCTAGCTTTAGCCTGCGAGCCTCCGTTCGACTGGGCGAGCGAGGCAAGTCCGGCGATATTCGGTGGCGTTTTAACTTTAGCTGGCAGAACTGTTACACCGTAACGCGGGAATGCTTGTGTTACCGTTGTAGCGAGTCGGACCGTAACAGTCTTAAAGCGAGCCGCGGGAAGCGACAACGTATCGCTCGCTGGCGCGTTCTGTTGAAAGTAAACGCGCGTTGTTGTTTGACAGTCTCCGCGTTTTGTTTCCGTTGCGGGCTGAGATTAGTGAGTCAGCTCTTTGCTCGAACTGCCGCACGCCGCGGTTCGGTTTTCCAGAGCCGGACCGATCGAAGAAAGGAAAAGTTGGGGCGCCGGCGGCTGGGAATGCTGCTAATTAGCATTTACCTCGTGATTTGCCTGAACTCCGCTATTTTCGCGAGCGCGTACATGTGGAGCAGAGGGCTGCTTTTGTCGCGCGGCTCTCCGGGAGATTTTTAGTTCGGTCGACAGAGTTCGTAGCCGCCGTGACGAGGTTTTACGGTGCGTGACGTCACGCCGCCGGGCAGTTCATCGGGTCTAGGTCATGTTTAGATGCACCTTAGCATTTAAGTCATAACTCATCATAGATACGTTCGGTCTTGAATTCGTGTTTGACTATATTTTATTGTTGTTGTTGTTGTTGTTTTGTTTCCCTCCTTTTCGTAAGTCTTGTTTAATAAAGTTAATTCCAATTTAATTTAAAACTCTGCCACATTGAGAGTGTGAATTGTGGGAAGGGTTTAGGTTTTGTTTCGATTCATCCAAGGATTCCAGTTCGATGCCATTGAGGATTTATTTTTGTAACATTTTGTTACATTCGTTAACACTGGTCAACATTGGTCAGCTGCTCTGGTTAATGTGAACTAACAATGTTAACTAGCTTGTTAACAAAGATTAATAAAAGTGCAAATTACTGCTCGTTGTGTAATGTTAGTTAATACTGAAATATTTGGAAATGAGAAATGCTATTAGCTTTTACGGCCACTTTATCCGAACAGTTAAAACAAACCAGAAATAAATTTTAAACAAACCCAGCGCCTAAAATACTAAAAACGTTTAAAAATATTTTTTTTAGTAGAATTCTTGGTTCATTTCGAGTCACACGTGACAAAACACTGTTAGAGAGTCATCTTACTGATTCAAACCAAACTGTTTTTGATTCACTATAAAGAACCGCTCCATAGGCTTGTGTTTGTCTGCTATTTATTGGTTTCTAAGATACAGACAGTATAAAAATATAATCGTTTCATTTGGGAATCAGACCGCAGCGGAGGCTATATGTCTGATTCAGTATAGTGTTGTGGTGCAACTTGTGAATGAAACATTTTAGCATTTAGTATCAATATGTTCTGTTAAATGAATTGAATGTCATGACCATTCTGTTTGTAACCGTTTCCGTGTAAGAACGGGTTCTCGGCTCCCAAACTCTATTGGTTTGCCCCCATTGGTGGTTTATAAGAAATGATCTGCTTGAATGCCCGAGCTTGGAGCCCATGCACTGACAGCTGGTGTTCACCTCAGATTTGCATCAGTGCTGCTCAGAGCTGCAGTAGTGCGACTCAGCCTGTTGGACCAGTAGTTCAGTTCATGCTAGCTTTGTTACCCACTTCTTACATCATGCTGACACATTCCACAGTAGGGCTTGTGTGGTGAGCAAATGCTCCCACAGACGAGCATAAGAGTAATGTGGCCATTGCTTTAATTAGTCTGATTTGTGAACAATGCAGAGTATTACTATTCTTCTTACAAACTTGTTGTTATTCTTACAATTAAAATGTTAAAAACAGTTTTAATTGAAAAAGTAAAAAAAATTAAAAACCAAGGAAATTCAAACATTAAGTTCAGAAATTTAATAGCAATTTCAGAGTGAAATTGATTAATTTCTTAAACTCAGTAATTTTTCAGCTGTTTATTTAAGGTGTGGCCTTAAATTCAGAATATTTATGATTTCAGTTCTATTTTAGAAAATTGTTTCTGCATCAATTTATATATATATATATATATATATATATATATATATATATATATATATAATTAGTTTTTAAGTGATTAAAATAGTTTAAGCTGAAATACTTAAACTTGCACTTAATGTAAAAAAAAAAATTGTCTTGGCAACTTACTGACATAAAAAAAGTTGTAGATGTAAAACTCAAAAATAAACCAAATTTTTAATTAAAAATAACATTTACAAAAGTCTGCTTAATCTAGAATATTAAATTTAATGCAATACACATTTGTAACTTAAGATTTTTCAGTTTGTCGAAGTACATTTTGCCAAAAAAAAAAAAAAAAACTATTGTTATATGCCACATCTTTATAATTATTTGTTAAATTTACTAGTGATTTCAAAGATAAATTTTCAAATGTACTCAATCTCACTATATATATATATAAAAAAAATATATATATATATATATATATTTTTTTTTTAATTATTTTTTTTTTTTTTTATTTATTTTTTTTTTTCAGGGTACTAAGAAAAATGTCAAATGCCTGCGGTCTGGCCTTTAAAAATTCTGTTATACACAATCCTCCTAGTACCACTATGCAGATTTTGTCAGAAAGCATGTACTTCCTTTTGTAGTAAAAGCTTTCCTGACATCCCGTAGTAGTAGCCGGATTATTTAGGGAATGTTTTCAGTCAGCCAAGACTGTCAGAATGCTATGATGTGGTAAGATGTATTCCCATACAAACTGCGGTTTGTGTGGGTGTGTCTATATACCGGCAGAACTCACCAGCGAGCATGCGTCTAGGTCTCTGTGGCTTAGCGGCGTTCACGCGTGGCAATCTAAATATGGCATATCCACCAGTGGATGCCGTGGTCACATGACCTCCCGGCTGAAAGCGGGGCGTTAGTTCACATGCAAGCAGCCGGCAGTTCGGATCCATGATTTCATCCTGGATCAGCTGACCTCCGACACGCCGTATTGATCGAGGTATTCCATCACAGTGAATCGCGGGCTGATTGCTGAACTTTGATCTTCCTGCGAAGTGCGTTCGCCACATTCGTCGCAGGCCTTCAGCTCTGGGCAGCCACGCATGCTCAGCAGAAGGTTGAAAGGAACAGAAATTTGTCACGAGGCTGTTTGATTTTCACGCCACAGTGACAAGATGCAGTCTGTCAGTTAGAGGGATGATCATATGAGCCACTATCAAATCAAATCAGTGTCAAATGGCATCAGATTGACATGCAGGGCAAACACAAGCAATAAAATCATTGGCTGAAAAAAAAGAATAAATCACAAAGATACAGATGTAACACCCTCATTTTTAAATGCGTAACGTGGGAAGTGTGTTTTACCGGGACACAGTAGCTCTGCTGTGTTAGGATTACTGTAACCAAATTAAACCTAATTAGAAGAAAGCTGGAAAATGATGACCTTGTCCGGCTTGATTAGGTTAGACCGTGGCTGAATGTGAACATGCCTGCCTTCTCTCTCTCTCTCTCTCTCTCTCTCTCTCTCTCTCTTTCTTTCTCTCTCTACCTTTCTTTCGGGTACTGTGTGCGGGTCCTTTTTTCAGTCTTGTCTCAAATTACACTGGGAGCAAAGGGCAGGGAGGAAACCAGGTCTGCCTAAATGACATTGCTGCTCACATTCAACAGTAATGTGCTTTTCTCAGGAAGCATATTTCCAAAGCTTCAGCTAGAGTTTGTCAAAAAAAGGCTGTAGTTAGAATGTTGAATGGGAAAATAGCACTGTATGATGTTAGTTGGGCTGTCAATTGAGTAATATTTATTTTTTTTTACTTTTTAAATAATTCTTTAAAATTAATTTTAGTTTTCCTAAAACACTTGACATTTAGTCAAATTAATTCCATATGCTAATTAAATTAATTAATTACATTTTTTGCATTTTTAAATTTACAGCCTTGATGCCATTGTCTTATTGATTTTTTTTCCTGTTTTTTTTTGCTTGCATAAAACACTTTTTCTTTTTTACATGCATTGCATTTATTCACATTAATTGCATGATTGCGATTGCAAATTGTTTTATTTATTTATTTTTTAGAATTAATTGTTTTAAAAATTACATTTATAGCCCCAATATCCTTTTTTGACATTTGTATAATTTTTTGCTTGCCTAAAACATTTAGTATCTTCTCCACATGCCTCCCATTTAATCAAGTTAATTCCATTATATATATTATTTAAATGTTCTTTGTTTTTGTTAGTTGTTTTACTGGCCTAATAACTTCTTGTATATTTTTTGTGCTTGACCAAAACATTTAGTTTTAACACATTTATTAAGTTAATTTATTTGTATTCTAATCAATTACAAATTATTTTTGAAATCATTATTTTAGCATTAATTTATAGCCGTAACACCCTTTTTTAATTTTTGTATAATTTTTCTTTGCTTGCCTAAATCATTTTGTATCTACATCTCAACATGCATCGCATTTAGAGCGAAGCAAAATAATTTCTGTAATTGTTTCTTGTACTCCTGAAATAATACCGAATGTAAGTTTAGGAGCGTGTTGCCAGGGTAACAGCGGGTAGACGGGCCTGAGGCCTCACAGTGACGGATGAGCTGAGTTATAATGGCTGGGTTCATTCCACTCACCGCTTCCTCTCACAGACATACCGTCCTTGCACAGAGTCTGACCCAGGATTGCTACACACATCTCTCTCAACTCTCCACTTCTGCCTAATGAGCTTGCTGTGTGTGTCCGTGATGGCTCTCAGACTGTTCAAAATGTGCCGTCTCTTAGTTGCATATTGGTTCAGTCTAGTACTTTCAGTACTTTAAAATGCGGCCCTTCCAAATATTGAAAATATCTCCGATTGTGATAGCTGTTGTTTTTTGCATTCTTCTTTTTTGAACATGAAAATTTTGGGCTCCGATGTGGTCATCGTTAAAGGGCCGGTTTAACCCCAAAATTAAGTTGTCTTTCATTTTCGGGGGGGAACTAACCTTTTAAAAGCATTCTTCGCTTGGCTGAGAAAAACGTAATATCTGAGCAGTTTGCGAAAATCCTGACACCCCCGTCCACACTGTTTTATGAACGATAACCGAATAAACGCAGTTGAGAGAGCAGCAGTTAAGCAAGCATCTGATCGTAGCCGTGTAGGACGTTTGTACTGTACTTTATACAGTAGATTGCTTTACAGTATTAAACGTGGGCAAATAGTGTCAGTGTTACTTTCAGTTAGAATTACAACTTCAATATCTGCCATAAAGCGGCTCTCCAGCTTGTTTATGTTTTTACTCGCGTCTGACTCAGACTGAACGCAGTAAATGAACTGCAGAAGCAGTACGTGTTTACCAGCTCGAATGTTTATGCATTAAATAAGCTGAAGTTGTGTAGTGTATGAGCTGCAGGAAGGGATTGAGAAGCACGTCGCTAGACCTCAGCTGCGATTACATTTCCTTTTTTAATCGAAGAAAGGTTTAAGGGCAGGCAGAAGGAGTGTTACTGATCCGGGCACTGAATACGTCGCTCTGCACTTACAAGCGAGACGCTCTTTCTCCACTCAAGTACGTATTGATTTGACTTTGGCTGGTGACATTATGTTATTGCCACAGATATTTACTGTGAAGGTGGCCTTACACAAACTGGCTCACTCCTAAGATAATGGAGGTCATGCAAGCTCTACAAAGAGCAAACGTACCGTAGCTGAAGGAATATTTCTGGTTGGGTTAAGATCAAACAGTGGCATTTGTGGCATAACGCCGATTAGGAAAAAAGTACTCGTCTCGTTTTCTTAAATAATCATAATAAGATTGTGAGGGAGCCGTTGAGGTTTGGTTACATTTTTGGAGGATGTAAAAGAAATGTGAAGCTTTTGACTTTCAGAAAAGCATTATTTAGTTAAATTAAACATAATTTTTGCAGTTGTTTTAGGGTTTGTGGATTTGCTTTGATTTGGCAACAAGTTGCAAAAATGTGTATCGTGTATATATATATATATATATATATATATATATATATATATATATATATATATATATATATGGTAAAAGAAAGCTTAAAAGAAAATTTTGTTCGCGTCTTGTGGCATTGAAAGAGTGAATATTTTAACATTTGCGCATCCATTTTGTAAGTGCCTCGCTAGGTATGTAACTCATTTTTGTCAGTTGAAATGAATCCAGTCCAATTTCAGGTTCTGAAAGTTTTTTTTAGTTGTTTAGTAGATTTACTTTAATAAACCAATTTGCTGCTTATTAATATTTAGTAGTTGGTAAATTTAGGTATTAGATGTAAAATATTGTCGTACAGAATATATGCTTTATAAACTACCAATATGTTAATATAGGCATGCTAATAAGCTACTAGTTAGTAATGAGAATTGTTTGTGATACTGAAGTGTTACCGACTTTCATCAATCAATACGGATTATTTGAATGCATGTAAACACAGCTGCTGTAATACTTTTAATGAAAAGGAGGCGCAGGGGAAAGTTATTTAGGGTAATGGTAGCTCTGTAGAAATATCTGAAGAAAGATGACTCCAGTTGTTCAGCAGCGAATTGACCTACTCCGATTGTGTTTATGTCGGAAGGAAGGGTCTTTTACCACAAGAACAAAAAATCAGTCATGTGAAGGCTACCCGCAAGTAGTTCACCCACTTTGAAGCATGTTCGTAGACACCCAGCATGGTATCGCCGAGATTTCTGCGTTGGAATTCAGTGGGGTTTTCCACGTTATCGCCGGGCCTGACTGGTTATGTGCTGCGGAGCGCTCTTAACCCAATTACTGAAATTGACAAATGAAAGTTAGTAGAAAGAGAAGCGCCTTCTTACCGCCACTCTCAGTAAAGAGGATCTCAAGGTCCCCATGCCATCGGAGGATATCGACTGCAGCTATGTGGAGAGGATGGTGTTCTTTTCACCGCTGTCTGGAGGTCTCTGCACGCTGGAGCCCAGCGTGTGCCTGGCAGCAGACCCAGAGTGTAATCCTTGGCATCGAGTGTGGCCTGGCATCGGTTCAGAAAGCCAGAGTTAGAGTGGTAGGGGGGCCCTACTTTAAGAAATGCCAAGTCGAAGGAAGGAAACAATGATCACAGGGCAGGTTAACCCAGGGTGGCCACAAGTTGAGTTTGAGGTTAACGCTGCCAAGAGACGTGGCGCAGCTTCACTTTCGCTTTATTAGAGAGATGTATGCGAGGCTTTCCTGTCCGCATTGTAATGTTGGGTCAAGTAGTGGCCAACTACACATTACTGTACTGTGTAAAGAGACCACAGAGACCCCCGTGCAGATTTGAAGCGCTTCAAAATTGCTTCCTGTTCACTGTCAGAGACCCTCAACTGAACTCCACCACACTGAGATCTAGTTTTTATACGTATCTGGTTTTGTTTAAAACTTAAGGATTGTCATGATGGTTAATTCTATAAATTGTTAAAGAATGCCTTTCTTGTGTTATGCATTATACGGTATTCATTGTCATGACTAGAGGTGGGAAATGCAATCAAAATGTAACTGTATTTAATCACAATATATTATCTTTTAAAAGTTTGAGGTTGTAAGACACATGTTTTTTTTTGTTTTCAAAAAGCCTCTTATGTTGACCAACTCTGCATTTATTTAATCGAAAATACAATATTACAGTTTGAATAGCTTTTTTCTATTTCAATATATTTTAAAATGTAATTTATTAATGTGAATAAAAGTTCAAAAGACTAGCTTTTATTGTAACTGAAGATCTTTAGTAACTTTATAAATGGTCAATTTAATATATCCTTGAAGAATACAAGTATTGAAGTATTCATATAACTTTGCTCAAAAGAACGTATTTTGTGTTCTGTGTTCACAAATCACATTATATTTCACATACCATACATTGTTGCTCCTCTCTGCCTTTCTGAAACGTATCGATTTTGACAACTCATCGTTCTGAAAAGTGAGGTGTGCTCTGATTGGCCATCTGTCCAGTGCATGTAACGTAAATGTTACGCCCCTTACCATATTTGGGAACAGACAGCGCCTCCTCTACAGTGAAAATAAAACTACTGTATTTGTGTATACATTTCGAGTGGTGTTATCTTCCCACTCAGTGATGTAGATTTGTGGGCACGTGTTTGAATGAGGTGTTTTAGGAACGCTTGGATGGACTTCTTAAGAGCATTCTTTATTAGAATATAATAGAATATCTCTTGAGTTTGAGACTTTAGTCTTTGCGACTTTACGTATCTTACAGTATATGCACAAACAGCTTGTCACACTCCAAAGATAACGTTAAAGAACACTTACCCTACATCTTTGAATGGTAGCATATTTTCTGGAAATGTTTTGAAATTGTTTGCAAACTCTAAATTTCCTAATAATAATGAATGCCGTCACTTTTTTTATGGCCATCGTATTTGTTTAACCCCTACTTCACCCACCTCTGTTCATGACAATCGTCTTATTTTTTTTATTTCGTTAGCATTTAGCTTTCAGACTTTAATTAATTTGCAACTGGATTTAATTTCTCACCCTGATTGCTCGCTCTGCCGTTCTTTATAATCATTATTCATTATTAGACACTGATATGCTTCAGTCTGCTTCATCTAAACATCTCCAAATTGAAAGGAGATAAAGACTGATTTTGTTTATCTGTTCTCCATCTGCGTGAAACTGGCTCCTCTTGAACAGTTTGGATTATTTGGATTCTTCAAAGGCCTGTCGTTGAATGACGACTCTAATGTGGTCATCAACCGCTGACAGATACCTCAATAAACGATTGTCGTTCTTTGGGGTTCCAGCCCTGAACGATTGATGAAAGAACCATAGTTCTCTCGTAAACAATCGCCCTCAGGTTGCGTTTTTCTTTGTTGAAAGAAGGTTCCAGCAGATCCTCCAGATGGCATAGGCCTCTTTCTCCCGCAGAGCCTTTCCTGCTATAAAATCGACTGGGTCTACTATCTATCGGCCAGCTCCACAAACTGGGCCACAGATCTAATTGCTCTTTCATGCAGTGCGAATTCAGGGGGGAAAAGACTTCTGCGGATGCTTGCCTACAGCATGCAGGAATGAACATGGTGGCAAAGATACAGCTTCCGCTTGCAAAACAAAAATGCAGCACTAGCAGAAGAACTCATCTTTACAAAAAACAGACAAAATGCATCGCTTGCTAAAGACCTGACACGGCTGTCCGCACCGTCCGGAAAGTGCAAGCCAAAGTCCGTGCATGGCTTGCAAAAGACAAGTCATCGACAGCAAAACGACTCAGGACAAAAAGAAAAAAAAAAGCGAAAGCCTGTTCGTTGCAGCGTTAGCAGTTGATATCCTACTCTGGACAATTGAGTTGTGTTCTTCCGTTTTCTTTGTAATTCATCGTTGGCGGCAGTAAACGACAAAGCGGTTTTATGTTTAAACCAATACCTGGTGCTCTTATTAGTTAACGGCCTTAACTGAATCAATTGCTCCTTCAAATTAGCGTATCAGAAACAGTAAAGTTATCCATAATTCTCTCTTCGAGCAAGAGCATTAGACGGAAGACTTGGCAGCTGCTATCACTGGAGGTTGCTAAGCAGCTTGATTCGTTCGCCAGCCAGCTCGTCTGTCGTCAAAATACATTGCATTGGCTGTCATTTGTCTGCTACAAAACACGCGCACACCTTCGTGCCTTGATGCTATTTCCGTACGCGCACGGGCAAAAAAAAAATACAGAAGTTCTTAATCTGATTGAGCGTCGGCTCTTTCGAAGGAAATTTCTGTAGACTATTCGCAAAAGGTAACGGCCCTGATGTTTACATTACGCTGGCCGCTTTTAAGCTTTGGGCCGTCTGTATGCAGAAGTAGTTAATTTACTCCTGCACTAAAGATAACGACTGGTCATAGGTTAAAGAAAGAGACTGTAAGCAGCCCTTAAAGCCTCTATAATCAGTCTGCGTCTGTCTGTTACAGATATCTGTGGCTTTGGCACCTGGAATTGTGGGTTGTCAAAACAAATCCTCTCGTGTTACACCTGAGGAGACAATTACACATACACGCCCACGAACCGTGCAGGCGGCGGAGGGAATGATTATCTGCGCATCTTAAACAGTTAACCATTAGTATTGTTGAGATTTAATGTACGCCGAGCTTAATTTTAGCCGTTAATTGCTGTTGGTGCCACGTTTTACTTCAGGGATGCACGGTACTAGTTCTAGTTAATTAGCTGCTGGTAATTCTTGAAAAATTCAGAAAATGCGTTACAGCGAAGGTTTTGTGTATATCGATTTAGCAAATAGAGAAACGTATTAGGAAATATTCCTGAACTTAATGGAAAGTGTTGTTATTTATAGATATGTAAATTCTATACTGTTTTTAAATCAGTTAATGTCAATAATGACAACAAACACTCAACCCTTGTAAGTGCAACATTATAATATAATGTATTTGCCTTCGTCTAATGCTCACTTACTAATCTTAAAAAATGTACAATTAAATGCACAAATAGGGGAATATGATCTATAATAGATACTCACTCTGTTATATATTAAAAACTAAAAAAAAAAAAAATGCATACTTCTATATCTGCTGTGTGTGGTACCGCTATATTGTATATACATTTTTTTTTTATTTCCATATATTGAAATGTGAACTATCCATAATATGAATACCCAAACAGATTCAGGATTCTAGTTTGTCATCAGAAATCGATAATATTGTTACAAATGTGTACTATTAGTTTTATTTAAAATGCACAAGTTTGTTTCAATTCACAATTTCCACGTCTTGTTTCCTTTTCAAGGCAAGACTCATGCACTTGTCTTGTGACATTTGTTAGATGTCAAACATTTTGGCAAAAAAGTTGAATTTTTTTTTTATAATTCGGTTAAATGAATCAGCCGTTCACAGGATTATGCTGTAACATTAATTTTATTGACTCCACTGGGTAACTTGCAGAGCAGCCTGTTTAAGTCCTGTATCATAATTTCTCCTCTCTCTCTTTCTGTGGACCTGGTGCTGATGTTTTCTTTGACTCTCAAGCAGAAAAGCTCTTTCATTTCAAACTGTCATCTGCAACAATGCATGCTTAGTCTTTACAGCCCAGTAAGTTACTCTGTTTATTTTTGTTTCTAAAGTCATCTTACAGTAAATGGCCTGGAGTAGCAATCATGACATTATGGTTTATTTTAAAAGCCTTAAGCTTGAGTGGCCAAAGCACTAATTTTGGATAATCATGGCATTTGACAACCGGAAGCTGTAATGCAGTTTTACTGCCTTGATGTCGAGTGGCAGAGCGACGTCTGCTGCGTGTGTCGGGTCCACAGAAGCAGTTTTCCACTGCAGCTTTTTACTTTTTCCCTGTCTTGTCCAATTACGTGACCTTCTGGAAATTCAGCAGTATATCTCATCAGGTAATGCAGGATTGTAGTTGCAGGATTTGCCTTCTTGCAACTGAGAATGTTTATTTAATTGGGCAGAAAAGCTTTCTCTTCAGTTCAAGACCACATCAGAGCATCAGGTCCTTGGCTTTTTCCAAGGCGTCAAGTTTTGGCTGGTTAGCATGATCCTACTTGGTTTATACATTAAACATGCTAGTCAGGGCTATCAGAAATGCAATTAAAACAGTAATAATTAAGAAATATTATTAAAATGTATCCCCCAAAAAATTCAGAATTTTCAACAGCAATTTTAATATGCTGCTAAAGTGTTATTGGCGCTCAATAGTTGGTCTTTAATTTTTTTGTGTAACATTATTAATGTCTTTTATTGTTATTTTAGATCTTAATAATGCTTCTTTTTTATATATAAATCAAAATTTTTACATTTTACCTTTTATCTTTATCATTTTATCTTTTGAATGGTAGTGAATCATATTAAGCAACCCTTTCCAACATTTGATGATAATTAGCTTCAAATCAACTTATTAAATTACTTTCTGAAAAAAGGAGAAATTATTCTGAAAAGTCAGCTTTCCCATTACAGGAATAAATGACATATTAGAGTATATTAAAAGAGATGCTAGTTATTTTAAATTATAATAGTATTACAGTACTGTGTTTTGTTTTGTTTTTTTTCTACATAAGCAGTTGGCTTTTAAAATGTAAACACACCGAATAAATAAATGTTTACTTTTACAATCTGTTGTGATTTTTTTTTTTTTTATTAGTTTTTTTTTTTTTTTATATTTATTATCACAGGACATGAACTTAAGACATTAATGACACAGTTCAGACATCACTCGGATGAATGGCAACGTATAAATGGATATCTTTCTTTAGGTATTATAGATCTCCCTCGTCTCGCCACCCACTTCTGAGTCACAGAAATGTTAAATAAAGCAGTTAGATTTACAGTACTCACAATTTCGAAAAACACAAAGCCGCCTTAGTAAGTCTGGCCATTGTGGAGATGGCACACATCCAAAAAAAGGGTAAGCGTGGGCTCCCAGCTGCAGAGGAGAGAAATGATAATCGCATGTGGAATTGGAGCTGACAACGCATTCACTAAACGGAAAGCGATCATTGATATGTGAGGATTTCATAGAGGCAGAGCAGGACGAGTGTCAGGACAGATACCTCTAGAAAAAGTCGGATTCGTTAGGAGAATATTGTACCGTGAAAGGGACAAATGATGACGATATTAGTACCATCTGGTATTTAATTTCTCCAATGTGACATTTAGGTTACCTTTGTTATTGTATAAAACTCATTTAAAGTTCATCTTTGAAACTATTCTTTTACGCTATTAAAGAGAGTTCACCCAAAAATGAAAATTTACTCGCCGTCATGTCGTTCCAAACCTGTAAGACCTTTTTTCTTCAGAACACACACATTTTTGTTGAAATCCAAGAGCTTTCTGAGCCTCCGTGATCAGCGGTGCAACTGATACGTTTACGTTCATAAGGAAATTGTTAAAATGGTTTACGTTCTGGCCAAAATACTGACATGTAAGAGAAGAAACCGTAAAATAAAGTTCTTCTTTTTGTTTTCTTTATGCATAAAGCATTCTAGTAGCTTGATAAAATCACAGTTGAACCACGGATGTCGCATGGATGTTTTATTTTTACTACCTTCCTAGGCCTCGTCAGTTACTCTGCTGTCTGCAAGGTCAGACATGTCTTGTTTTACATATACGTATGTTAACTAACCCTTTAAATGCTTACGATATCTACAAGACAAAAAAATAGAGTTTTGCTAGCTAAATGATTTTGCAGCATTTTTAGAACATTTCTGGCATTGTAGTCATTCTTTGCACCTGCTCAACTCATGTTAAAATCCTCGAATTCATCGAGACGTGGCCGACTGCGCTTTGGTTTCTACCTAAGCAATGCTTGGTGTCGTTTCGGTGAAAGTGGCTTTTGTACAGATTTGAGTTTTTTTTTAGTTTTGGATACGCCTTTTTAAACTCAAAGCCGTTCCGCTGGTTTTCCATTTAAACTTAGGCCTACTCTTTTTGCCCCTCAAGAGGTTCGCCGGGGGTTCAAGCTGCCTCGCTCAACATACAGAAAAACAGGACGCACGCGATTATAAACGCATTATCGAAACGAGATCTTGGAAATGTTTCAGTCATGTTTTATGGAGAAATAATTACCTCTGTGAAATCAAAGTGCTGTGGAATGTACAGCTTAATACTGCAATAACTCTAAACATTAACACCCAGGTTGGTGGTGCCGAGCAGCACGTTTACTGCTAGATTCATGGCTTTGGTTCGGCAGATAACACTCATTGCCCGTGTGACTTGAGATAAGGAACGAAAGCATGAAGAGCATGAGAACATAGCTTATTGGCCGATATTTAGCGATTCTAAATTTTTAAAAAAAGCATTGTTTTTATTATTGCTCATACTCGGGGTCAAGCGCGTGGCAGCAAATTTTCTTCAGAAAATGTAAAGTTCTGGTCAAGTGTATATGATTAAATTAGCTCCAGTGGCCTGTACAGTACAGTGATGTTATTTACTTAGCCGAGGCTTTAAATCTTTGTCTGACTAATACAATCAAGAAGTTGATGGATCGCCAGTGAAAATGTTGACATGGAAGGTTAAATTTGTATTTGGCCCCTGCGTCTGGCCTATTGTGGTCAGTTTTGAGTGAGTAAAAGAATCTGCGTGGCCAATCTAATCTTTAGCCCTTGAGTGGTACGATTAGCTGGCTGCTTTCCCCTGACATAAGCCTTTAGTGACATCCCCACTGAGATGACTTGCACCTGCTTCAGGCCAGGAGGAAACAGAGAGGATCATGGGGGAGAGAGCAGGATCACTTACCCTCAAACACAGGGTTTAGACAATCCCGCTCACATCTAGTCAAAGAGCTGCTAAGTGAACTCGACTGAATACGTGAAACTTCTCTAGAATAAAAACTTGTGGACTTTTTTTTTTTTTGAGCCGCGTTATTTTTCTTGTTGTTTTATTCGTTCTTTAGGAGCCAAATAATTTTATTCTATTTTTTGCGCCAAAACCTGTCCCCTATCTCTGTGACTCTCAGAATCAAATGGGCAGGTTTCTGGTACTGTCTGAGTTTTATGTAAATAGCGTCTTCATGTAAAGTGAGTAAAACTTGAGCTTTGGGTTTGCTCTTGGGTTCAAAACTGTCTCATCTTTCAATAACTGTTCCTTTGCAAAGCCTGCATTCATTTGTTGCAGATTCACGGATGTTTGCCAGCCGAGTAAGTGTAAAATGTAAATGCCATTGAACAAAAGTATGGGTGACACATTCCAGTAGTCAAGATCTGAAAGGACAATCATGAACTAAACTTGTGTTATTTTAGTATTAATTATAAAAAAAAACTGCATTTATAAGTGTAGTTTTTATTAATATTTTCTTTAGTGAATTGAATTCTTTAGTTTTGTCATTTTTATTTCGCCATTAATTAAAATATTTTTATAAAACTATATATTTTTTTATATTTATAGTATAGTTTTTGTTGTTTTGTTAAGTGCTTTTTGTACTTTTTAAAAAAATTCTATTGTATTTAATTCATTAATTTGTATTTAAATTTTATTTGCAATCAATTTAGTCAATTTAAATTGAATTTACTTTTTTTCCCCCAAAATAGTTGTAGTTAATTGCAGTTTTGCAGTTACTTAAATGTTGAGTTTTTTCGAAGGATGTCCTCAACCAGGAACCAGGAACAACACATCATTTCCCAAATTACCGTGTTTTCTTGTGGCACAGCCTACATCTCAAAAAGTAAAGAATAATTAGATTTTCTTGTGATATGTCCTGTCCTCTTGAGTTTCTAATACATATGCAAGGTGTCTCTTTACTCGTGTCCATTGGGAAATACGTTTCTAAAGTGACATTATGAAGGAGAATGTATGTTCAGTCAATGATTTCTTTGCTGTTGTAGTATTAAGCCTCACAGTGGCCAGTGGTTGAGAGTATAGGGAATATGGTCTGTGGTGTTACACATACAACCGTAACACTTACGTGAACTTTTGACCCATACTACAGATGGAAAGAGACAGAGGGTCTAGGGGAAGAGAATGCAGGACATCCTACTCTATCACAACATGCTCGTTAGGAATAGATCCACGGTGTGTGGTCTGCTGTGTGTGTGTGTGTGTGTGTGTGCTGTCTTTGCTGTGGAGTGTTTATTGAATAGTAAAGAGCGGCTGTTATGAAACCCGATTAGAAGAAGTTTATCTGACTGTTTGATTTCAGCCGAGATGCTACCATCATTAAAAGCTTGTGACATTTTTGGTATTTGAAAGACATTTTTCTGCAAAAACAGGCTTTTTTGGTGTCTATCTGACTGATTTACCATGGTTGAGGGACCCCATAACTGCAGTGACCAATCGGGTTAAGATCTGCTGTGGGCTAGAACAAACATGTGACACAAGAAACGGAGGGAAATTCCTCCGGCCTCAGAAAATCCTTTTTTTTTTTTTACTTCCCCCTGACCAGTGAAACGATAAATGAAGTCTTTCAGAACGCCTCTGAAGCCTCTCTTTCTATATAATTATGATTTAAAATTAATTTAGCGTATCCAAATCACTATTAATGTACTTTTCTTTGTACACAGGCCACATGATTTCTCTGGCTAAAGCCATTTACACGCTTGTGCAACTATATAGTGATTTTTTTTTTTTTTTTTTTTTGGATTATTTATAGAAGCACCTGCCCAGAGCGCTCTTATTATTTAATGTACCCATCAGAAATCCAGCGCTAGGTCTTTTGTTCTCTCTTTGTGTTGTTGTCAGTATGCGCGTGGTGTTGTAGCGGGGCGCCGCTATGAAACTACATGTAGCAATATCTGGTCAGCACATGACATCATGTGACAGCGCTGCGGATGGCCCTCCCCTCAGGTATTTGTTCACACGCTCCCAGGGGAGCTTCTGCATAAGTCAACAACCCCTTTAAAGGCATTTGCTCACAATGGGAGAATTCTGGCTGTTTCTACATGCGCTTTCAACTTTGTTGAATGATACTTACTGCGGCAAGTAATTTTTTTTTTTTCCTTCTCAGAGGCTAATTCTGGGATCGGGGAGATGATTTAAACCCTTTTTTCCACTAATTACTTGCTGAACATAATTAAAAAGGCGTACTTCATGTTACTATCTAATAAGCTTGAAACGATTCCCTTGTGGAACCAGAGGCCCTGAAGACGTGTGTAACACTATTAAATCTTTACCAACCTGATGATGATTGTCATTTTTTTCCCCCTCTTCTCTTCCTGTTTTTTTTTTTCCCTCAAATTTTCCCCCTTTCTAATGATGTCGAGCTCATTTTTAGTCTCTTAATGGTGTTCAAAAAAGTTTGTGATGATTGCGCTATGCCATTTCGGAGATTCTGCCACCGTTTGGGTTTCTGAAAGTGTCGATAATAAAAAGAAACGTAGCCTAAGCCAATCAGAATGTTAGAATGATTTCTGTAGGATCGCGTGACACTTAATTATGAATGAAGTGACGGCTGCGGGAAATTGAGCTTTGCCATTATAAATTGCATAATAAAATAGAAAACATTTTATTGTAATGGTTGTAATGTTGCTTCACTTCCATTGTTTTTTATCAAATAAATGCAGACTTGGTTAGATACTTCTTGTTTTGAACGATCAAGTACTTTACGTTCTTTTCTCCGAAAGCATCTAAAGTTATATTTTGTCTTTCGGGCACGCTTGATGTCTGCTGATTCAACTGTCCCTTATGTCTTGGCGTTCAACTTTCATGGACTTTATAATGGACGCTATAAGAGTATAAAGAGTATTGTGGGATCAATTAGATCTTTCCCCTTCGCTTCGAGTCTTTCCCATATGGGACATAAGCCATGAATGCCACCCAATGGTTGACCTCTGTGGGTCTTCTCGGTATCCGCCGAGCGTGGTTGGTCCTCTTGGAGCTGGTGCCGGCAAGGTGTCATTATTAAGAATAGCCACACTCCTTCTGACAGGTCTGGGACTACTCAGCTGTCTCTTCGGTTGGCTGATAGCTCTCTGATAAAGAGACGGCTCAAGTGGCTGACAGGGCTCTGCTCTCACAAGACGCACAGGGAAGTGATGTCATAGAATCCGATGTCATGCGAACCTTAAAGTTTACTTCCAGGTCGACAGTGGCCTCAGAATGTAAATATTATTTGCACAAAACTCTTTCAAAACGTGTGACGATAATGCGACAACGGTAAAGATATCGTTCTTAATATTAAAGAATCCACACAATAATGGTAACGATAAAGGCAAAGATATAGTTGGAATTTTTTTCAGAACGATTTTTTTTGCGCTCGAACCATTGACAACCAATCGGAATCCATCCTACCATCACGCGCTTAGGAATTAAAAGCGGCAGACTCGTTTGAGCTTGTAATGAACGGACAACATTGTTCACCGGTGTAAACCCAACTATAGTTAGCGTTATCTTTTATAGTTGGCGTGCATGGTGTGAACGGACCTTAAATGGGCACATCTTAAGAAACTTTGTTTATACTGGAAAAATAAAATAATTATTTTTGATACATTCAGCACTTCTTATTTTTAATGGCAAACAATTATTTTGCATTGCGAGAGCTTATTAGTTTACACCTCTGAAAAAAAAAAAAAGTTTCTATTAGTTCACACTTTTGCTACAGTTACATCATTTTCACACTGGCTTGTCATTTTTGACCCTTGAAAACAGAAACTTTTCAAAACAGTGCAGACACCGTTTTAGTTTGAAAACTCGTGCAGTTGCGTTTCAGTGTAATTGGACCAAAATGGAGAATTTGAAGAAAACAATGGCGGTTTTTCCCACATTCTCTCTGTGTATCTTTGACAACCGCGTGGACAACATTGTGCTCCTTGTTGTACCCATAGATATGTGTTCATAGATTCTCCATTAGACCGCTCCAAGCATGCAGACATTTCTGCCATCTGTATAATAGGGATTCTACCTATACATATCTATGGTTGTACCTGCCTGAATGGTCATGACAGAGTCTTTTCAAACAGCCTGGACAGAGATTGTTTGTGAAATGCGGTGTAGACGAGAATATTAAAGTTTAAGTATGGCCACTGTATCATCGTTTAAACGAACAAATAAATACAAACCATAATAAAATGCCTCTAAATCAGTATTAATAAGGTTTTGGTGTGTACTATGTTGCATTGCTTGTGCTGGGTCCTGGTTGAGATCTTGACTTGGATGGTTCCTTCTTTTTCACAGATTGAGAGAAGTGAATAATGCCCAAAGATTTCTACTGGTCCCGTTGCTGCAGAAATGCCCTGAGGCTGAGTCTGGAGTGAAGCCAAGGTAAGCTTAGCAAACTGCGACGAACACACAGTCACTTTCTTTCACACTTTCTCCTATCAAATTGTTAGTTAATTCTTGACATCGAAGGTCTAGCGTGTGTTTATGAAACTGCATGGTGAGAAGATGAAGAAAACACTTGTATGATATACTGCAAAACAAATGAAAGTGTGAGTTGGTGTGGTTTGTGTGGGAGGCGTGACATCATTTCCTCTCTATTTGGTCTGAGCAGCAAAAAAGGAACCTTGTTTTCTGTTGTTTACATCCTTGATTTTTTTTTTCCTTTTGTCTTTTTCTTAACATAGATTTTTAACAGAGAGGGCTAAGTAACATTTACAAACGTGTGTGTGTGTGTGTTATATATTCTGGCACTTTCTATAGATTCCTGTCTATTAAAAAGTGTGTGTGTATGTGTATATATTTCTATTCATATTTTAGAGTAAAAAATATGTACACTACACATAAACATGTAATATTTTCGTATTTTATGTATTTAAATGTTTTTTACAAATGTATTTCTATTTAAAAACAGTTTTTTACAGCTAATACATATGTATTTTTATTCCGTGTTACTGGCATGCGTTCACAGATTCAGTCAGTAGTTTGATTGTACAACTCTAGTAAGTGGCACTCAGAATAGCAGCCGCAAGTGAGCATGTGTTTGGCTGCATGTGGATGCCACAGTCGCCACCTGCTCTGCTTGAACCATTGCTCTCTGCTGTCATGTGACTGAAGAGCAGGGTATTGTCTTGGTGTAAAAGAAGAGCGCTCGCTGTGAGTAGACCGTCACAGAGGAGGAATTTTCGAGCATTCGCTGTGTGCGTAGCGGCTTGGGAGGGGCTGTCGGGGCTGGATTTTCCTCTACGGGGAGGGCAAGGGAAGCTGGGGGTGGGGCAACTGTAGCCGCTCAGATGGGATTTGCATTAGTAGTTTGTCAGCTGTCATTAGGAGCAGATGACAGTGAGGATAAGCTGTTTGCACACGGCTCTCTCTCCTCCCCTCCTCCATGAACTGACCGTTGCATACACCTAAGAAAAACCAAAGCCAAAGTGCTTCATTTTGATGTTTTAAATTTCGGGATGACGGTTAATTGTCATCCGATTAATTGAGTTTAACAGTGTAATTGTCTGCATTGCTCTTGCCTTTGCATGATTATGCGTAGTTTTCAGTCATTATTTTTCACAGTAAACTTGGAAGCGTGTAATGATGTTAATGCTGTAAAAATAAGGCTACTGTAAATGAGTAGAATTGTAGTATTTGAAATATTAAAATATATATTTTCTGGCCCCTTTTTTTTGTACTTATAAAAATCTGAAAATTATGTTATCATAAGTCTTTGGTTTAATAGTTGTTGAGTTCGTTATTCTCTCTTCTGGAGGTGATGAACACATGAAAACATGTAACCGTTGTAAATACTTGCTATTACGTGTTTATCTCAAACCACCACAGATTGTATGTGTTTGCATTAGTGTCTGTAAAGCTCACATTTCTCAAGATGCACTCCGAGCAGGTTTCAGAAAGAGAAAAAAAAAATGTGGCAGTTGATTTGAAAATTTGGCTGGCGATATAATTGGAATTTCAAGTGCAATCAGTGCATGCGAATGATTATGTAATAATCAAGACAGACTTTTGAGTGACTTGTTTTCTGTATAGGCATTCCAGCCCATGTGTCAGGTTATGCTGAGTGTTGCACGCAGTGTCAACTTCTCAGCACTGTCCATATCTTGCAAAGACACTCTATATATATTAATTTAGGTTAACCACGTCATCTCCTCATCTATAGCCCTTAAAGGAACATGTACTTTATTTAGAAATCAAGATAACCGTTTAAGTGGTTAACTCTTAAGAGAGTAAACACTTAATTGCTTAAACTAAGTGCACATTATTCAGTGTATTTACATCCTGCAAATACATATTTGTGCTGTCTGTCTTGGACATATAGATAAAGTTAACGTACAGCTGTAGGTGTTACATGACGTGTTATTATTCAGGTAACTAGAGATAACCATGTATAACTTGCTCTGCAAGATTCTTTAAGAACTGTAGCTGCACTACTACAGTAGTTGACCTCAATAGAAAACCAACAGTAGACCGTTAATGCTAATGCTAATGCTAAAGCTAAAGCCTTAATGTTATTGAGAGTGTTTTCTTATGCAAAATGCCTTAGCTGTCATATTGGATTTTTTTTTTTTATTAAGATTAGTCATGTTTTTGTGTTGTTTTGTCTTACAGAAGTGAGTCTTAAAGTACTGAAACAAGTTTCTTCAGTTTTTGTGGCTAAAATATGCCTAAAACCGAAGTTTGTGGTTAAAAATGTTATCGATTCTATAATATTCAACGTCATTAAAAAGGCAGCTGCAAAAAAGTGACTAAATAGGACTAGGTTGTCAGGGACAATGAATGTCACAAAGCTGTACAGGAAAACTCATCGACTCGCTCGTCTGATTTTACAGCCATGTTGCTTTCATGCTCAAGCTCTTGCAAACTACTCTAACTCTGGAGATTGAAAGAGTTGTCAGCAACTCTATGTAATAGCCGTTGAAGTCACCACTGTGGTGTAGTTCATTTATAGGTTTATTTCTGCTCCTCAACTTTTGTGAAGATTATCTCGATGAGCATGTAAGAAACATATAACTTTTTGGCCAAAGAGCCTCTTTTATTTATCTTACAGCATTTTTGTTGAAAGATCCAGGGTTGTGGTAACTTCCATGTTGGCTTGCAAAAATGTGTCATCCCTGCAATACCTATGCTTTCCTGAACTAGTTTGGACTGGTAGTTAACAAGTGTAGGTCAAGTTGTTTTATTTTACAATGCGAGATAGCTGTTTACAATACCCTTGTTCCGTAAACTCTTTCTTTTAATTAATTCCATGAAGTTTCAAATTTTTCGACAAAACCAGAAGGTGTCGGCGATCTGATCTTTTGAGCTCTGTTTGTCAGCTGCACAATGTGGACCCTCCCACCTAGCATGCACTAGAGAAGTTTATTGATTTTTCTCACTGCATCTGTGCCTCTCGTAACCCAAAACCCATCAATACACATCAGACATTTAACCCACTCTCCGTTACACTTTCAGTTATGGGAATACAGTTAACCCAACATTTCAAAACGCACCGACAGGCTCAACGCCAGAGCAAAACGGTACACTTCTGATGGACAGATAAGGGAAATCCATTCTCCTCCAGCCGCGAGCGTCCCGTGCCCGTTAGCCGCTCCAGATCCGCCGTTTGCCGCTTAATGTGTTTATTATACAGCGCTCTCCCCGTGGCAACTTGAAGTGGCTGTCAGTTTAAAAGATTCATGAATATGATCAGCTTCAGTAAATGGACGTTGGCTTTTTGGGCCTGCTTGATGCTGGTACTTTAAGACCATTACGTTCTCCGTAATTGTAGAGCTTATGAGTGGCAGGAACATCTCTCTTTCCCTCTCTCAGTCAAGCCATCTGGGACAGTGGCTGGAGACCAGGCCTGCGGCTCTTGGGAGGAGAGAATGTCGATCTCCCCTCCTCCTCCTCCTCCTCTTCCTCCTCCTCTCCTGCTCTCTATCTGTCATAAGCTCTTTGCCATCCCCACCCCCCATCTGATCCGCCCCTTGTTTTTCCTTCCTAGACTGTTTTCAAGTCTTTCACATCTTCTCCAGCAGCACTGATTTGGTTTCATTTCCTTCACTTCCTGCCTCTGCTCGTTCTCACTCTCTGACGTTTCGTCTTCGGGCTCATTATCGTCAGCTGAAAAGGCTGTAAACACTGAATCTCCTGCAAATCTCCCTCAGACGCTCGCTGCTAATAAAGGCCCATCTGTTCTGCATAACCACGATCCCCATCGGCCTTAGGGATCTCTCCACACTGTAATCAGTAATGTTGGGTAATAGCTGTGGGTTGCTCGCAACAGCTCCACACACTCTTGTGTATTTTGGCTTTGTGAACCACCACCCCCCACCCAGATATTTAAGTCGTTTCACCTTCGAGCTGAATTTGGGCTCGGTGCCATCAGATGAGCGCTAAGGTTGGATTTACGTGGCGGGGTTTAATGTATGATTATGATGCAATTCCCTTCAGTTTGAATAATGCTCCGGTCCGTATAGGAGGGTCAAGCAAGGACATTGTTCTTTACGGTAAGGCTAGTCATTATGCAAACCCTTCAAAGACCCCTGGACCGATGCGGAAGCGGTGCCCTCGCCATTTTCGAGGGCCCTACAAGCACAGGGTGTGTCACCAGTCTTGATCCCTCTGAGCTTTTCAAGCCACAAGATTACAGGGATGGCACATGAAGCTTTGGTGCAAGCTGCCTCTTTGTCTACTCCAGGAGAATGATGGATTGAGTCTCCCTCCTCTGCTGCTCTCTTGAGATGTCTGTTGGGCTTTGTTTGGCAAGTTTAGCTCTCTGTCATTTGGTAGGCGCAGTGTTAACCTTTCACAGTATCCCATCCCACAGTTGTAGCTGGAGGCCCAAGACTACAGTGTATGTTCTGCTCCGGTATTATTAACTTCTCCTTGAATTAATAGAACACAAGGATATAAAGTTTAAATATAAGGATATTTGTTTAATGCTCTATTCTATCGGTTGATACAAATGTACTGATATAGTGTCAAATAAATATCATAAGTCATTTAGAATTTTTATCCTGTCATTTGTGTTATCATATCTTAAAATTGTACTTATTTTTTTATTCAATGTTTATTCTTTTCTGTTCTATACAAATACATTTTTTGATTATATATTTTAAAACTAAAGGTATTTGAAAAATGTTGGTAGTTGAATCCTTTTGTGACAGTAATCCTTTTATTTGGTGCAACTCAATAAGAAATTTATATTTATAAAGCAATTTAAAACAAAAAAACATTTTAAAAACGTTTTTTCAATGCTTATTGCACTCACGTGTATTTAAGCTATTAGGGAAACGTTGTTAGTTTTAACCGTCTTTGCATTTAAACCTTTGTTCAGAAATAGTTGTTCATAGCCAACATGAATACAAATATTACACTTACATATGCTCAGCATGTGTTTTAAACTAGATTTTAAAGGATTGTTTCTTTCCCTTGTCTGATCGCTCTTCTTTGTCATTAGCCCATCAAATCTCAAGATTGACTCTTTGAATTTAGAGCTCTAGTTCAGTTCAGACTTGAGCTGGAGAATCACAGCTTGAGATCTGAACACGTTCAGTTCATACTAATGATCTGTGGAGCGCCGTGCTTGCTGTCTGCAAAAACCGTAAGGTCTGGAGATTTTCAGTTCTTCTTTTCAATTCTAGCGTCGTCGTCTCTGCATTTTGAAGAACCCAGACTGTCAGTCTCCTGTCAGACAGGCGCTGTCTCTTCCACTGATATCCAACCCATCAGCGAATGCATACTGCACACCAAGGGCTCTCTGACAACTTCATCAGTGGGGCAAAGTCAACAGATTTTTGAATCATTACTCGTGTGGGTGTATGTACGTATTTCCTTGCTTCTAAAAAGGCAGTTCTGCTCGTGTTTGTGGTGAGGTAAATCCAAACAGGTTTACTCCAGTTTGCAAAGATGGTACATACAAGATTATTTGTATAGGTATCTCTGTATACACTCGTCATCGGAGCAACAGAATGTCCAGGTTAATGTTATCCAGGCATGACCCGATGATCTCATGAACTCCAGGCCCAAACAAGCAGAAATTAAATCTGTAACTAGGAGGTTTTGGCATGTCATAATTTGTAAGACTTGTGATGCAGTCAATGTGTCTAATGATAAGTTTACACCAACAAGGAACGCCTGTGCTTACATGAGGGATAAGTGTCAGTTTTGTGCGTGTGTGTGTCTGCAAAAAAAAAAAAAAAAAAAATTAGGCTTCAGGATAATTAGCCTGGTTGTGAACTCCTTTTTAGTAAGTGCAAAATAATATTAGCATTGTTTGCCATCACACCTGTTGTCCAGCATGCCTATGTAGTGCGTCACAGACAGTGAATCGCCATGACCTAGTTTTAAGGTCATTTTTTTTCTCTCTGGCAGCTACAGCCAGAATCACATTTAAATGTTAGTATACTCCAGTGCTTTATGGAGGAAGGATGGTGGAGTGATCTCCATGCATTACGCAAACATACACAACACTTGAAAAAAATTTACTTGAAGGAGTAAAGGACTTCCACACGTATTTATATGTTGCATTACAGCTTTAGACAGTGGTTTTAGCACAGCTTTGACAGACTGTATTGGCATTGTTGACAAAATACCCAATTTTAAGCTCAAAATGACTGTCAATTGTTTAATGGAAGCATAAAATGTTAAACTGTATAAATAAACTTAGCTTTTCTACTGCTACAATTGTAAGGTGTTTGCCCAAAGCTTCTTTTCAAAACATAAAAATATCACATTTCCTTATTTATATTCCTTAGATTGTTAAAATAGCCACTGTCAACCTAATTTTACGAAGCTACAAGGATACTTTTTGTGACCTCCAAGTGACCCTATAGCGACATTTTTTTCTTAGTTTGTGTTACTGACATGAGTGCGAGTAATTTTATAACAGAATTAAAATTTTTGGGTGATCTATTCCTTTAATATGCATGAACTGATTAAAAAAGTTTACCTTCAGCACATACTTTTTACTTGACTTGTTTCTTTAGATAAAAGAATCTGACAAATGTACAAAACGTTGTTTTTAACAATAAGCATACATTTTCGGATGCACCTTTCAACACATCAGAGTTTAAACAATTTGCATGTGTGTTCATGCCCCAAAATGGAAAAAAAAAGTTGATTTATAAGTAGATTAATCAGTATTTTGGCACCTCAAATTTCAATAAAACGGCTAGTTAGTAGTGTTTTGGTGCTAATCCAACTGATACCTAGCATAACCATTAACATTTTGTTGGTGAAGCTGACCGAATCACACAGCACTTTTGATTTAGTCAAGCTGGTTTAGAAACCAAGGTGTCAGAACCCGAAAACGCAACACATCCTGGTGCTTCAGTTTAACTTTTATCCCTGATGTTATTGCCTTCAGGGACTGAAGCGATCGAGTGCGATTCTTTTCTGTTCGGATGAGTAAACCCTCCCGAACACGAGTCTTTAGATGTTCATTTGGTGTCAGTGATCAAACATGGTATTTTTAGTTCTGTTGAATCACAAACAAACAAATCTCCCTATAACCCTCCAACTGTCCCAGATAGAGAGTGTCTCTTCTCAGTAGTGTCGATGGCGGCAAAGCTTTCCAGTAGGGAGTCATCCCTGCGGACTTTAAATGGTATCGCTGGAGGAGAGAACGGGAGGCTGTCAGCGCTCTGGATGCCGGAGAGTGGAAGTTCTCTGCGCTGCCTCCTTCTCTTTTCCTCCTCCTTTGTTGAGTGTTACAGGCTGGCACATCTGTTTATGGCAAGAAATGATAGGCGGGGTATAGAGATGGAGATCTCCGTCTTTCCTCAAGAGAATGTAGTACTCGAAGGACTCGGAGCACAATTGAGATCATGTAAGGAATGATATATACTCCTCTGGAAAGAGAATGAAAATGAGTTGAGTTGGTTTGGTTTGCCAGAGAGTCGATGGTTAAAGGGACGGTTCATCCAAAAATGAAAATGTACTCTCTCTCATGTCTTTCCAGTTCCGCAAGAATAAAATATGGTAAGCGCTACAGTACTTGCTTGACACGCAACAACAAAACTCATTGGTTGTTTTGCATCAGTCAAGCGTGTTTGAGCTTCTGTTTACCATGATTGATGTCTTCCATGTCCCCTTGATGAACGTTTTTTATGTCAGTAAAAGCCTCAATTAAATCAGTTCATCATGTAAAGCAATTGTGTCTCTTCAGAAGACTTGGAATAAACCGCTCCGTTTACATGGATTTCTTTTACAATCTCTTTATGAGCTTTCGGTTTGACATTTCAAAAGAAGTTTAAATTGACTGTTTTTATTTTTCAGTGAGGCAATCTTTAAGATAGAATGTTTTTTAGACATTCTAACGAATACTCCCACTACTCTTTTTCCATACAAGTGAAAAAAAAGCATAACAAAAATTGCTACAGTATTGCATAGATGCCCCTATTAGTCCCATATGTCAAGGTCAGTAAGTCGCCTTAAAATATCAGCCATGATTTGAGCTTTTTACGACAAATAAAATTAGCAAAGACTTCTTGGGGGGGAGAAAAATAATAATAATAATTAATTCCAGTAATTTTCTTTCTTTACAACACATGATTTTTGTAAAGTGACTCAATTTTTCTTATCCTGCGTATTCATATATCATTGACCCACCTTGTCGATGGTTTAGCTGAGAAGCCACTAAAACATGTCTTCTCACAAATTTCCAGTGGACAAAAAGATGTATTTTTAATGTTTAATTGGCTGGATAATTGATAGCCTAATTTCCGTTCACATCAAATTATCTAGGCCATCTACCCTAGTAAGGTCTATTACAGTGCATGGAGATAGTGTGGGGGTGGGGCGTGATTTTAGAACCTCCCACCAGGCCCCCAGCGTTCCGCCCACCGGTAAATGCCTATGATTGGCCGTCCACTAACGCTTATCATCTGCATCTTTAACATACTCTAAAGCTGCTAATGGGAGTGAATGATTGAGAAATGTGTCAGTGTTCCTCATTATCTCTGTGCCTCCGCAGTGCTGTTGATTAGTGGAGGTCTGACATGGCTCATGTTGAGCGTGGAACAGCAGCAGGCTGTTCAGAGTCTGCCTGGCTGACTGGCCCTCTCCTTCCCTACTGCTGTAAATAATTAATGCTCCATATCAGTGCCTCCCCGGCCCTGTCGTGGGCTATGCCCTGTTTGCTGCACCAGCTGCGACCTGCTTAAAGCGAAGGGGCTTCCAGAAGCTCGTCATGCTACATTCATGTTGAGCTGTTTGTGTGGCTCTAATTAGCAAAACTTAACTAGGTTAAAGTAGCTGATTGTGGCCTGCCTCTATGAGTCATTCATAAATATTAAACAAGCTGAGCCCGTTTCATGATTGACCCATGTTTGAACAGTAGCAGATGCGTTTTTGACCTTTTTGATTGATTTTTTTTTATTCTTTGTTTCTTCTACAGCTTAGTATGTCGAATGATTGGTTGAGCAGTCAGCTAGACAGAATTCCTTTAGTTTCGCTTTTTAGTCTTTATGCACAATATGTTGTTACAACAATATACAATACATTGCTATATAGTTATGTTTATGTGTTAAATATATATATATATATATATATATATATATATATATATATATATATATATATATATATATATATATATATATATATATATATATATAATTTAAATTATATATATATATATATATATATATATATATATATATATATATATATATATATATATATATATATATATATATATATATATTTAAATTATATGAATATAAATATATACTGGTAAATGTAAATATTTTTAAATATATGCTTTGTGTGTATTTGTATATACATAATAAATATACACAGTACATTTTATGTAAACAAAAACTTTACAATTAATGCAATAAAATTAATTGCGATGAATCATCTGACAGCACTAATTATACCTTTCAAAAAACCTCTAATAATTAATGTATATTTAGTACATTTTTTAAAGTAAAAGGTAATACAAAATATTCATAAATTAATGTGGTAATACTGAAACAACATAGTATCAGATTGGCTGATATTAGTGCTTTTTAGCTACGCATTTTATTTATTTGATTTTTTCAGATTAATTTCAATTAATCATATCCAAAATAAATAGTTGTTTTTGCACAAATATGCAAATATATTTATATATAAATACACAACACATGCATGTTTATATTTAAGTGTCGGTGTGTTTATATTGTATTCTGTATATATTATGTTAAATATATTTACTCATTTAGTTTTGGATTCGATCAATCATTTAACAGCTCTTATTTATGCATTTATTGGTATCAGTTGATTTCGGACATTAACGTTTTAAATTTTGCATGTGTATTTTCCTAATTTTTACATTAGATCTCTCAACTAATCTTTAACTCTTAATTGTCTTAAAGCATTTAAACGGACTCAAATAGTATAGTGTAGCAGTATTTATGCAAAACAGTATACAATTTGAATCTGGCTTTTGTCAATTATCAGTCATAACGTGATGGACAGAATAATACCATCAGGATATCCCTGATTTTTAATATTCGTTACGCTGTCTAATACTGCTGCTTTATTTTTCAGCGGCTTGCATGTTTCTGTGCGTGCATCTATTTAGAGCAGCGAGGTTTATTAGACACATGTCTCTCACCGGGAGTTTTAACACAAGCCGGTCACCACACCACTAGTCATCATGGAGTTCTGTGTGGGGGTATCTGGATATCAGACACCTCTGACTGTCTCCCCCTGCCTTAGGGGACACGAACATCTCTGACTCATTCTTCAGCGTATGTGGGTGATGCACGCAGCTTGCGGGACATCTGCTAACTGTAAACCTGTCAAGAGCAGTCTGGCACCAGTGTACAGAGTACCGTACATTGACTCCGTTTTACATTATTTTTACTTGCATTATCAAAGAGAATTTCATCAACAGCCCAATAAGCAAACGTAATTGCTTCTAACTTGAGGGAGGGGAAAGGATAGGAAGAAAGCGCCTCTTTCCTTTTCAAGCACGCCCACTCAGAAGAGATCTTATCGTCAGTCACTTCGAGGCTGTGGTTTCATTACTGCGTCCTCCTGGCCTGACGGCAGCTGGCATCTCCGCAGAAGCTCCGTTCAGATAGACCACTCGAACTCTAGTGCAGCTATTTCAGATAATATAAACATATTAGAGTATCTGCAAAGATCTCTAGGAGCAATCGTTATCAGGACAGTTTTAAAAGGTGTTTCTTGGTGTGATTTATGACGGTGGATCTCAAATAGTGGGTCGCTGCCCAGAAATGGCTTACTGGTGTGATCCCAGACAGCAGGACAGCTAACCATGTAACTTTTGTACAATCAGGACAGCTGAAGAGAAAAAGACTTTTGTTACTAAATACCTAAATGCTAAAAATATCTCGTTGTTGTTGTTGTCACTTCCATTTGTTTTAAATATCTTTTTATTCATTTGTATTTAGTGTAGTTTACATTTAAAACGGTTTGAAGTACAAAATGGCATTCTTCTATTTCATTATTCATTTAATGTTGTTTCATTTATTTTTGTACCACTTTTTCATAGTTTTATTTTATATATTTCTATTGCAGTTTAGAATTTTTGGCAGGTATTTTGTTTCATTTTTCATTGGTTTTTTGTTTCATTTTAATTTTTTGTTTTGGTTTAGCATGTTTGTTTTAATTTTGTTTCTGCCAGTTTCATTTAGTTTTTCTTTGAGTGTTTATTTTTTTTGTACTGATTTAATTTAGTTTTATATGTACAGTCGAATTTAGTTTTTTGTATATTATTTTTTTATTTTTACAGTTCTTGTTAGCATCGCCGTGTCCTCATTTCTTTAATTGAATCACACTGGTACCGCAGACTGTTACCAAAAATGGCGAAGGGTTGCTAATTAAAGAATTTGATTGCAAACTTTGATTTAATACATCTATCAAAAAGCTGCTTGGCCCTGCCTCTATTGTATCAGATATTTGGTATTCTTAATCTTTTGCACTTTGGTCCCCTCCATCTGTGTTAAATCCTCTTCAGCCAATCGGATTGTGTCGGTTAGCAGGAAAAGCTGATAGCATTTCAAAGCCGCCTCTGTAATCACTAGCTACCACGTCTAACGCTCGACCCCTCTCATTACGGTTATTGTCCGTGGTTTCAGTCCGAAACAACTACCTTACTGCGTGAAAGTGCAGCTCTGAGAAGCTGCTATTAACTATTGATTGAATTATGTGTCACACGACTGAGAGAGCTAGTTATATATAGTAAGGCTGTAGAGGTTGAAGTGGCTCTGTTGTCTTGATACGAAGAAAAACTGTGCACCTGACAGCTGGATGCGTAAGTGTTTCATATGGTTTGAGAGTGAAATTGTATGGTTATGCATACCGTGATGCAAAGACACTCTACGTGGTTTCTATTTTAGCATTCGCTAATGCTGGGTTTACGCTACGTGGTTTTCAAAGTCATCGATCATCAATTTCACATCGTCTCATAACGCTCTCGCGCAAGTCAGTGCGGGTGTTTGTTCTTGCCGTTTCCAGTATTATGATGACGTTGTATCTTGAGTTTAATTTTCGACTACGCACCTGGCATGGGCCAGTGTTGCCACCTCGTGGAAGAACTGATTAGTGCAAAACGTATTCGGTACAACGGCAGCCACATGCGCATGTCCGTTAAGTCCGCGAAATCGTAGGGTGTCCCATTCGTCATTTTAGCTTTTACTGCTGAGCGACCTACACAGCGAACGTCTACCCATCATTCGAAAGCTCGAATTCAGAGGAAGACGGTGAGGGTTTAGGGTGTCGTTTGGGCCTTGTGCGTTGTACGTGGACCTTCGCATACATTTTAAAACCAAAGTATACTTACTTTATACACTTTATACTTGCAATCAAAATTTTATGCAGTTCGTTATGGGGGGTAGCTTGGGGTAATTACTGCATTTTAAGGCGGAAATCCAATTATCATTCATTGACCTCAAAAATGGCTTATCATTTGAAATTGAAACATGTAGGAACTTTACACAGCCGTTAACCTAGATAAATGCGCGCGATTAGGTGCATATCTATGTTTGTGCGTGGTTTAAGCTTTAAGCGAACTACTGTGTAACATGGAGGCGTCGGTAAGATCGCTTTTTTTCCCTGATAACAGCGGAAACAACAAAATTTTTGTTCATACACAGGAGAGCAATACAGCGTTCTAAACTCTACAGGGTCAATCACAAATAAAACAAATGGGAAGCGCTTTCCGCCATTCCATTCTCCATGAAATGAACTAAAACTCGGCATATAGGATACTTACAGATGTGAGAAATATATTTACTTGTCTACTTTAAATCCAACCCATTTTTAATAAAAACTACTACTAATCGACAAAAAACTTTAGTCGGTGCAGCTGTAGAATATTCACACTATGCGATTGTCACTCATGCGCCGAACAAGCACCGATTTGATTTGTCAGTGATCATTTTGAAAACGGGTGGCACCAGTAACAGTGTTTTCGACACATTTAATGCTAATGCAAGCTAACAGTTATGTTAACTGTGACATTGTCTAATTGCATTCACAATTCCAGTGGTGTCCGCTGTCCAAGGGGGCACGGAAAACCTTCTAGGCCGTGTCACAAGAAGCCGTTTGTCATCAAGATGAACAGAAGGGCCCCATGATTGACAGAAGGCCTTACGTAATGTTACGATTCAGATGTCCGGCTGATGAATGTCTCTCGGACCTAAAGGTTAACGCTGTCTGAAAGAATCTTTCTCAGTTTTTTCTCTAGTTAGCCGGTGTCCAGTGTCTGTAGCGTCGGCCTCGTCCCCCAGAGCTGTTTGATTGGCCTCTCTGTCATTAGGTTTAAGTAGGGCACTGCAATCCAGCAGGGATTCAATACCAGCGCTCCATTCACTCCGGCTCTGACTCCCCCAGCCGGCCTACAGCGAGGCTGCAAATTACGTAAGGCAATGTGTGTGCGTCAGTTTGGCCTGAACGCAGCCCAATGTGTTGGCCTCGTGTGCTGGCCCGGGTGTCTCTCCGCCTGCTTCCCAAACACTGCAGATGAAGCCCTGAGAGAGATGGGAGAGGGGATGGATGGTGTTTTCATTAACCTCCACTGCCTGGTGTTTTAAATTAGCGCCAAATTCACAACAGGTCTCATCAACACTCTGAAGTGCCTGTTTTTTTGTTGACGTAATATAGCAGTTTGTACTTTTCAATTAGCTTCTTTTTTTTTTTTTCCTGACTCCTGTGTTTGGCTTCAGAAATGCAAATCTAGTAAATGATCTGACAATGCTTTCGAGTAGATAATGCTTAAATTGCAACGGACCATTATCATAATTCCACCTTTTTAAAATAGGTCTGCCATTTCAATTGTGATAATTAGCCCACATAATGCTATTTATATAATGTTTTTATTGGAACACAGCATGCAGTTTTCAACAAATTCACCCATGAGGCTGCAACCATTACATTAACAGTCCTATTTATGTAAAAAAAAAAAAAAATGTCAGCACAATCTCTAATGGGTCCCGATCCTTGCATGCACATTTTCTTTTTCCTTTTTTTTATGTACAAAGTTAGACCTAAATAGTTATCATATTATATAATGCATTACATTATATTATATTTTTTCAAGAAATTGTTTTATTCATTAAGAATGCATTAATGAAAATTAACAGTGAAGAGATTTGTAAAATTATAAATATTAATTGTCAAAGAAATGCTGTTGCTTTATTCTTTTTATTCATGACAGAATCCAGGAAAAATATGTTTTGCAGTTTCCACCTATATGTTAGATACATAATATGCAGTATTGTTAATAGTAATATTAAAGAAAAACGTTTCAAAGTGACATTTCAGATTTGATCATTTTCATTCCACATTTTATCCATTTCAAATCATGCTTGTTTTAAGTTGAACATCTTTTGAGTTACTTTACAGTCACGTGTGCCTTTTTAATGTTGCACACTATTATTAAAAAGCCTCATTCAATAATTTACATTGCTTCATTTTCCCCTTGCGATGGGACACATTTCTCTCTCTTTCTTTCATCATATTGAGAACAGTACCAGATGATGAAATGCACTAGTTTTCTCTCTCTCGTGGGAATTCCCAATTTTCGTTCAAGCCTGGTTCTATAAGGCACACAAATATGAATAGAAAGTGAAACTACATATTGTAGGAAGCGTTGGAAAGATAAATGGCTGCGCTTGTGCCTGTATTTGTTGAGACTTGTTAAATGAAAATTTGCATGCTCAACAGTCTTTTTGTGCTGTACAGTATACGGCACATTGTGTTCTCTCACTCGCTGACCCCTTACTCTCTCTTGATTTCTCACCACTCACTTACTTTCGTGTTACTTCCACTTTTCTTTCATTGCTCTGCCCTCTCTTTTCTCTCGCTGGCTCTCAGGGGACACCCATTGTCGCACAATATAATTGAATCCCTTTTTCGTTCCATTTTCTCTCATTTTCATTTTCGCAGGCCTCCTTACGCCTTCCAGCATCAACCCACATCTTCAGCATGTGACCTCTGAACACAACCCCTAAGTCTCCTCGCTTTTAATTATCTCTAATTAGTAATTCGATTTTTCAGTCCTCGCAAAGAGCCGTTTAAGACCGTATTAATTGATAAGAATTTATTTTTGAGGCTTTTTAGATGCGAGCCGCCAAGATGTTTTCAGGCACTCGCAGACAAACCAAAGAAAAAAACAGTTCCCCGAGAACCTCAGAAATCCCTTATAGAGTCATTTTAAACACAAGTACCTAAATGACTGATAGATTCCACATGAATCTCTCTCAGAAGAGCTGTTTGGCTTGTTTGCAAATCATCAGGTGCTCAAATTTATTGCATTACGATGTTTAACTGCATGTGTTTGAACTGTTAAGCAGACCTATATCTATAGGCTTTCTCGAAACGGAGCAGACATAGTTGGCACAGTGTGTTGTTATTCAACCTGTTCGGGATATAATTTAATATAATGACTTTTTTTATTGGTCCACCTCTTTAAATGCTACAGTGAAGCCTGGCTGTAAGCTAAGTGCGTTCATTTGTCAAGCCTACCTAAAGGTGATGTGTCCTTTGAGCATTTTCTGAATCGCTTACATTGACTTTCTCTCCCAACAGGTGATATGCATTGAGGATGAGTGCTGTCGGGGAAAACTCGTCGGACCCTGCCAGGTCAGAGGCTCAAAAGCGCAAGGAATGCCCATCAGACCTCCTCGGCCCAAGGTACTTCACCGCAAACCATAGCAGTTTACAGTGAACTCTTGAAACTGCATTCACTGCAGCATACATGGTTTTATTTTGTTTGTATAGCGGAGTGAATTTCTCAGTGTCTATGCTATGAACCGCTGAACTGCAATAATCTTGAGCAGGCCTCCCACCGGTGGAGCTCAGCCTAGATAATACACGTTTCTATATAAAGCCCTTTTCCACTGAGTCAGGAAACATCAGTCTGTATAATTCATTCACAGGAAGGAGCTATGCATGCCCTCTTTTATTGACAAAATTTTCTGCGCAAACTGCTGAAGATGCAGAGCAGCAAATTGAAAATACAACCTGTTTAAGATTGTGCAAAAGAAACCTTTGACTATTTCTGTGTAATAGGCAATGCAGAACAGAGGGTTTTGCTCTTTTTTGTCTTCTTTTGTGTCTGTTGAGCAATGTATTGGATTTTTAATGTAGGTGTTTGTACCTAATGACATAAAGCATTGTTTATTAGGATTGCATATTTTCAAAATTGATTTATTGTCTTGTTGTCTGAAGGTTATACACAGTATAAAAGTGTTTGAAATGACACCTTAAATGCAATTTATCTACTATGTCTATATATATCTAAATATATCAAAACGTTCTAGTTTTTTTTTTTTTGGGGGGGTTCAGAAAATTTGCAATAATTTTGTTGTTGATTGTTAAACTCTGCAAATTTGTTACAATAATGCTTCATGTTGAGATGATACCTTCTGATATTCCCTTGCTTTTTGCCAAAATAGTAAATCAAAGTTGAAACTATTAAGCTGAGAAGATACTTTCGTGATATTTTCCAGTACGGTCATAAGCATGTATTATCTAAATGACAAGTTTGCTCTTTAGTCTGAATCATTTTTTTGTTTCTCTTCACAGTCCCAAACGAAGCACTGAGAAACGCAACCGGGAACATGAAAATAAATACATAGAGGAGCTCGCAGAGCTGATTTTCGCAAACTTCAATGATATCGACAACTTCAATGTCAAGCCTGACAAATGTGCAATCCTCAAGGAAACCGTCAAACAGATTAGTCAAATTAAAGAGCAAGGTAAGAAAACGAATGGGCTCTTCATTGTTACTTCTGTTCATTTTCAATTCAAGTATAAACTCTAGGGCTTGGTGCTGAAAACATAACCTCCACATAGTGTTGCATTCAATGAGCTTTAGCTTAGTCAGACATTTGCGTTAGGTTTGAAGTCATTACCAGGTAACACAAGACACATGTAGGCGTTTAAGGTAGTTTCAGAAAATATTTGGCCTGTGTGAAGATCTTGAGAAAGAACTTGCCAAACCAGCCATCAGTTCCAGATTGGCTTTCAGCAGGAGCCTATCGATTAGCATCATGCTAACTGCGAACATGACTGGGAAAAAAAAATACAGAATCCAAATGCAAGATTTAATTACAAGTCACAGCTTCATTACTTTTCTGCGTTTCTTTTGTATTTTAAAGTTGCCTTGTGTTAGGGAGGATTTTTATTTGATTAGCTTTTTCGTTTGCCAAAAGTATTAGCCGCTAGTTTCGGATTCAAGTGCAGTGCTTGTTACGAGTTACGATTTCAGTTATGCTAATGAATTCTGTAAACATTATACCAGATTTTATCACAAACTTCTGAGAAGAAGCTTAATCGTACCTCACCTATTATCCTTGCTCTGTGATGAGAAATTTCTTGAATAAACTTCCAGGAAATTCTCACGGCACAGTCATGAATGGAGACTGATACAGATTTATATAAATCGTAAGATTGGCTTTTTCCTGCAGGGTTTTCTGCACAAATTAGCATTCGTGTCGTTTTTTAACCGTTCAGACTAGGTGCTGTTTTGACCTGTGTGTGTATCTTCATTGATTCTGACTGGGCTGTGATGGAGATTGTTTGTGATGTGCTGAGTTCTGGGTTATGTAATGCTGAGCAATGTGATGCAAAGCTAACAGCGATGGTCGCCGTCTGCTGCGTCGTCCCGCTCCCCTCCGCTACGCTCGATGCCACACGGCCACAGCATCACACACTGCTCTAACTGTGCTTGTACAGTCTCAAAACTGCCTCCAAACACACACATGGGCCTGTTTTGCCTGTAAACAAGGTCTCAAGTATAGAGCGCAGCAGTCAGCTTTCCTTGTAAAGGAAGAACAACATTATCGACACTCTCAGGAAGCCCTTTAAAGCAGAATCTGCTTTCTGCTGAAAATACGGTGTACTGTGTTTTTGTGTTGTTGTTTTTTTCCATTCAGATCCATAGCAACATGCTTTTGAAGAGTTTTTTTTTTAGTTCCTGTGGTTAAATATGAAACATTTAATTTCATTGAGGCATTTAGGGATTTTAGTATGTGCTGGGTAAACAGTTATACAAGTAATTTAAGTTGCATAAGCGTTACAAAAGGTATTTTATGAATTGTTTTAAAAGGATAGTTCACCTAAAAATGAAAATTCGGTCATTAGTTACTCACCCTCATGTGGAACCCAAATTAGATATTTCAACACATTAAAAATATATTTTAGATGAAATTTGAGAGCTTTCTGACCCTGCATGGGCACAGAAAGGTAGTAAAGACATTAAAATAGTCGATGTGACAGCAGTGGTTCATCCATAATTGCGCTCAAAGAGAAGAAGTTGTTGAAAGTTTTATTTTTGTATTCTTGTAGCTTCATGAAACGAAGGTTTGACCACTAGCTACGTTTCCATCCACCTATTTTTATGCACAATTTGGAATATCGCATAAAAAAAAATCACTGGATTGAAATGCCAAGATGCTCATAAATTCAAAAAATGCAAATCTAATTCTAATAGGATAAACTTTTTGTCCTGATTACAAAAATGTGCATAAACTATTATAGAAGAACTGAATTTACAGGATAAATTTCTCCATGCAAATCAAGAAAGTCATGTGACTTTGCGCTATGAGACGGGATAATAATGATCCCGTTCACACAGCAACTGCATGTTTTATGGTCATTCTGAAATGGATTAGCATTTCTGTAGTCTTAAGTATTTCGGTATAATAACGGTCTTAAATGACTGCATTCCTAAACTGCAGCATCTGCCTTCAAAACACTGACCTCATTTATCGAGTTTCGTCAGCTCATTCTGAGGCGCAAGTAGGCTAACTTTCCTATGTCATATATAAAAACGATTATATTCAGTGCCTTCTCCTGTATTCTTATTGAAATTTAGTGGCACAGTTTACCAGGAAGTGACGTTTTTTGTTCTCTGTGACTCGTCGGATGGAAACGGTGCTTTAGTTGCATATGTTTTATGTGTTATTCCAGTTTTACGCATAAGTTTTATTCGAGTCTTTGGGTGGTAGCTTCTGATGTCACGCGGATTATTTTAATGATGTCCCATGAGGGTGATAAATAATGGCAGAATTTTTGGGTAAACTATGCCTTTAATGCTCATTAAACCAATAATGATGTATGCATTTGAAGGGATATTTCACCTAAAAATGTTCCCATTATGATTTTTTTTTTATTTGAATGGTTCCTTTTTAAAAAGACTAATGAATGTGCGAAAACTGTTATGAGTAGGGGTACTCGAATACTGTGGATATGATATTTCTTTCCCTAGACATGACAAAGATCCTTTCTTCTATATGAATATATTATTATCGATCAGGTGAATATCATAAATCCAACCAACTAGCAAAATATTAGCTCACTTTTGCTAAGCAAGTTGTGATTTGAGGTGTAAATCACAATGCAAATGGTGTAATAGAAGTGCGAACAATAACTGTGATGCTAAGTCATGCTGTTATATAGCAAGCAGAACTATTAAAATGCATAGAAAGCACGATCTGCCGGACATTTACCTGTAAAGGGTATTTTTAGCCTGTAGTTCATCTGCTACACATTAAAGGCCCCAAACTGGATTATTTTTAATTGCACGTTTAATTTGTTCATTAGTAAGTCAGCGCTTATAAATTTTGAGACTGAACAACACCCAGTAGATGACGAGAAATGTAATTCTCCCATGGAGAGTCATGACCTAGTATCCAGCATCAGGCTGTGTGCGGATTGGTCGAGAGCGGAGCCATGGGCGGGGCTTTGAAATGTGACTGAAAGGGCAAATCCTAAATGCCTCAAGAAACTCCATCTGCTGTTGAAATGAATGATATGGCCTGATTCACATCCTTTCTGGAGATAACGCTGCCTTTTTCCTGTTTGATGGGGATTGGCTGACGGAAAGGAAATCGTTTTGGAGCCGAGTTTGAAATGAGGGAGGGAATGAGTTATCACCGGACCTCTGGTGCAGCTGTGCTGGTTTACTAGTCCCTGCTGGGCACCGCAAAGACCTGCTGACACACAACACGCTCGCATCCACTCATCATCAGGAGCGTACGCATGCGTATATCTCCCAGACACACACACATATGCACATATACGGGAAGAGCAGCGTTTGGAGCATCCCAGAACGGTCTGAGGGGGAGGCTGATGGATGGCCCGCTCTCTTTGCCATATGGCTACCCATCTTGCCAGCACAGTTTGCCTCTCTATCGTGTCCTCTGCGAGACCACTGCATCCACTGATAGATCCCGACCACTCTCTTTAATGGATAGGAATAGACAGGAAGTTATTGTGCGATTGAGAATGTGTCACTGACGGCAGAAATTGTTAGTGTTATTTTGATGTTGTCTGTAGTATTGTTATTTTGGTTTCGTTTAATTGTACAGTTGTTATGCTAATGTTTCATTTTCTTCAGTTTGTTTTCGTCATTTTAGTACTGTAACATATTTTAGTTGCAAAGCCAAAATAATGTATGTTTATATGTATATATACATACATATTTCATCATCAATAAATAATACAACAAATAATAATAATAAAAAAAAATTCTCTCTCTCTCTCTCTCTCTCTCTCTCTCTCTCTATATATATATATATATATATATATATATATATATATATATATATATATATATATATATATATATATATATATACATACATATTTCATCATCAATAAATAACACAACAAATAATAAAAACTAAAAAAACTATATATAGTATATATATATAGAGAGAGAGAGAGAGAGATTTTTTTTTTTGTTTTTATTATTGTTATTTTTTGTATTATTTATTGATGATGAAATAAGAGCCAGAGATTTAGTTTTCCTTCTTGATTTAGCTCCATCGCAAGTGGTTTGTTTTGCAGGCGATGTTGTTTACAAATCCTGTCACTTTGTTGGAGAGAATGATGTTCTCCATTCTTTATATAATGGTTTGTTTGGAGTCTGTGTGAGCGCATGTGTGTATTGACGGTTCCATTCGTGTCCGGGCTGTTGGCTGCATGGCTGTTATGTGAGGCTTCACATGCACCCATTTAGCCTGACAGCTTCTGTCTCAAGCGTTGCTAAGGTCCGGATGTGTGCCATAACAACATGTCTCAACAAGAGCATGACAGAATGAAAGAGTGAGAAAGGGGTTTAAAAAAGGTGCTTGTGTGCTGTATGAAATTAAACGCTTTGGTGAGCAGAGAGAGAGAGAGAGAACTGCCCTTTAAAGAAATGCTAATACGCTCAAGCTAGCAGGACCACATGAAGTGTCTTTAATGTAATTTGAAAATAAAACACTTAAACTCTGCAGGATCTAATGAAGGGTTTTAGGTTCTTTTATGGAAATGTTGATGTTTCCAACCGAGGACTGAGTTTCTGACCAAATTAACCGTACTCACTTAGTAGGGGAGACAGGGTAAGCAGTGCCAGTTTTTGCTTAACCTGTCCTTTATTCAAGGAGAAAGGAGAATGAGGAAAAACAAATGTGCCTAATTATATTCCATGATGTCTGCTATCAACCTAAGTTAGAAGAAAGCATCTAAAGGCAACAGAAATATGCTTTTCTTTAAAAGCGTGAGAAAAGGGTTAGTTGAATCATTGGGGAAACAATCTGAGCAGTATTTAAATAAAATTAGAGGGAGATACGTTTAATAACATACTGTTGAATTCCAAAGTCTAATTCATACTGCACATTTTTGTTATGTCCATAAACTAGACATTCTGGGACACTTTGAGCTTCCCAATGTATTTTGCGACCAATGTAATAGCGCTTTTCTGCATAAAACTCAAAATTATGTGTTGAATCACTTGAGTCATGGCAAATCTTTAGTTTATTTGATTTTATACACTGGCAATTCACCAACATGAATAATAATTTCAGACTTGTTTTGACACGCAATGTAATTTTTCCCGCAAGTAGAAAATGTTTTTTGACATCCGAAAACGTTTTCGGATTTCGGAAAACATTTGTGTTTTTGCATCATAATCAGACAGCTGATCTCCCCTTTCCCAATACACCATTACAAATGAAACGCGGTCTACTCACCACGTGGTTTTTAACACAACATAGCAAAGTTATTGAGGACAGTGGTGTTGATGTTCTGTAGTGGGATCGTATCTCATTTCTTTTGTCTTTTTCTGCATCTGTCTCTCCCTCTGCAGAAAAAGCTGCTGCAGCCAATGAGGATGAAGTGCAGAAGGCTGATGTGTCGTCGACAGGCCAAAGTGTTATTGACAAAGATGCCCTTGGACCAATGATGCTGGAGGTGGGTCCGTCGTGTTCTGTTTACTAGGTTACACTGGCTCTACTGAACACGCAAAAAGAAAGCCAAGAACCATGCATGGGAGTGACAGTGAATGCCTTTTTGTGTCCGTTATAAAACCATTTGATGTTTAAACCTCCAGATTATTCCATCTCGTTGCTGAATATAGAGCTCGTGAGCTGACAGCTGAGATGATCTATGCGATTTTTGGCATAGAAAATATGCTCAAGTGTAATGATGTGTCTCTGTTGCTATGTTCTTACTACAGCTATTACTTACTACACTATTTTTCCTAGTTTTCATTCAAGTTTTGCTTGTGTACATCTGTCACCGTAATACTTACTCTTCACTGTAACCTCCGCTGACTACCGTAACAGCTGTCTGCTAAATTAACCAACCGATGAAAGACGTTCTTGTGAGTCAAATCTGTGGATTGATTACTGTCATGCAGGACTGTTGCGAATCTTGAATTAGCGTAATGTGCAAGTTGCATGGATTACTATATTAAGGTTAATATTTTGATTACATAGCAAAATGTCTGGTCTGTATTTAGTATATGGAATTGGGCAAAATCAAAAAAAAAAAATGTTGTTTTTGCTGTTCATTTAGAAAAAAAACTGGGCTGAGTCGTATATTAACACAAAAAACATGGCCACTTATGCATGCCGTCTATATATATATATATATATATATATATATATATATATATATATATACACAAAGATGGATATAGACAAACACACAGTTTTTTATTTATTGTGTGCAATACTGTAACATTATGCAGTGTTTGCTCAACCAGTGGCATGATTTCGGGTCATAACTTTTGTTTTTTATTTCCAACCGAAGGCATCACAGTCCAGTCGTTATAATTCCAATTCTGTTTGCTAATGGGTTGAGTGTGAGTAAAAGGGTTTCTAAAAATACATCTTTATTTTTGGGTGAACTATCCCTTTAAATAACAGCTCAACTCTCTCCAGTGCAAACGAACGACTTCCGTTAGTCGGTCGGTCGGTCGGCCGAGCAGGCAGGATGCCCAGCTCTGAATGAATCCACCCATCCAGTCGCTCCATCTTTCTCTCACACCCTCTCCTCTTTGGGGTATTTATAGCCTCCGAGGTCCTCCGTCACCGAATCAACATGAAGCGGATGCCAAATATAGCCCGCGTGCTTGTGCGCTTGATCTTCCATCTGTTTGAAACGGCCGAAGGAAGGGACAATTCACACCCGCACGCTATAATGCACCTAATTAAAAACCACTTGTGACAAAAGGCCAGAGAGGGGGGAAACTCACCCGACTGGCCTTTTCCACCCGACACCCATAACAGCCCCTCCGGTGTCACCCGGGCACACGCACTCGTGCGCACAAACAGGCCTTGTGTAAAGCTTTCGCAGTTCTGCGCGGCCCCCTGCCCCAGTGAAAAAGCCCATTGTTTGGCGATGGAAGCTGAAGTGTGAGCAGCCATAGGATCCGCTAAAGCAGCTTTGTGTTCTTCGGAGCAGCGTGTGTCCGTTTTTCAGCGTCCGCACCTCGCGATGAATTTGGACCCGGTCTCTCCTTTGTATAGGAAGTTATGCAACCTCCCACAGCGGGACAGCTAGGCCGGGCCGGGCCCACCCAGCTCCATTCATGTTGCAATACACGTCCATCAGCACATTTTACAGAGTTGCATAAGTTTGGCTAAATAAAGGTGGATTTGGCATTCCTCCGTGTTTACTCTGCAATGTTTGCTGAATGTGCCCACCAGATGGCCACATCTAGAGCAGTGCACAAACAGGGGCTTGTGGGTTTTTTTCGCTCGATCCCTCTCTCTTTTTCCGTCCCTCGCTTTATCTGCTCTCTGGAGTATGTACGTTTGTTCTTAGCTTCTCTTGAGTGTTTTTTTTTTTTTTTTTTTCCACGGCCGAGTGTTTGTGAAATAATTCTCTGCGTTAGGAAGAGGCGCTGTGTTTGTTTTGCTGATAAAAAGATTTAGAGCTTATTACGCTCCGCCGCAGATTAAAGAATGATTTCCGAGCTGCTGCTCCACATTCTAAAGCAAACAGCAGCTTTTATAGCAATCGCTATAGGCCCTCGGGGGCCCGGCTGCATTCAGAGGCCTAATTGACACCATCTTGATAGGTAATGCTTGACTTAAGGCTGTGTTCTTTCAATTAAGACTCGTCAATATCATTTCTGTCACACGCTGTGAAGCGCCGAGATTCACAAGAGCTCATTTATTGCCGGTACGAGCAGGCAAGAAAGTTAATCTTCGTACAAAACGAGTGCATTAAAGGTTACATGGGCCGCAAATTCTTGATATCTATAAATGTGTGTAACCGCAGACTCGGGATAAGTGGCAGATTGATATATCAGGGGGGGGGTTATTTTGTTCTGTATTTATTTATTACATAAATGCAAAACTTTTCGTTAAATGGTATGACCCCTTGATGCTGTCAAAAAGAAAATGATTTTGTGTATTTGGCGTTTATGCGGTTTAAGGTGCAAAAAGCACATTAGTGTCCACATACTGCACGCTATTGTTTCTCCTCTAATTCCCGCCTCCTGAAACGTCGATTTGTACAAAGCTCATTGTTCTAAAAAAAAAAAAGTGAGGTGTGCTCTGATTGTCCAACTATCCAGTTTGACTAAAGAAAGGTGATTGGCCGAATACCTTAAGCATGTGGAAAAGTTACCCCCGTTACCATAAAGAGATGCCTGATTATCAGGACATGATTATCATGGCATCGCGTTGCATCGCACCTCATAAACATATCACCATGTCTGCAATTGTGAGAAACGACTAACCGTAGCGCTACGCTACCCTTCACTGCTCAAAACTTGTGTTTGAATGGTAAGTAGCAGGTTCCTTTAATAAGAAAACATAGCTGACTTTAAAGGTTGTGAGTCAGAAGCGCCAGAGGTCTCTTTGCTCTAGTCGAATAGTCTCTTTGCACAACCAGCGTAGGCTACTCCGCAGGTTTTAGGAATCGGTTCTCCGTAAATGCACTGAACGCACTCTAATATCTGGCTTGAACTGTTCTGAAACAGTGTTGTGAATACAACTTGTCCGGCAATTTCTAGTTGTGTCCTTTTTTGGAAGCACAAAGAAAGTAGTTTCACTTTTACAACGACACACAGCTTCTCCTGAACACGGACCCTGCAGCAACGCCTCAGTGAACATAACTCCGCCTCCTTACTTTGCATAAACATTTGGAGTAATGGCAGAGTATATAGAAGTATAATAATTGATATAGAAAAAAATGGATGTTCCTTTTGAGATTCAATGATTGCGTTTAGTTTAGAGTAACTGTAAGTTAGCATTAAATCATAGTTCGAGTTTTACAAACTTGTTCGTTCTTATTCATGTCATCTTCTTTTATTACTTACAGTTGATCAGAAGTGAAAGTAAAGACTTCTTAAAACTTCTTTTTATCTCAAATAAACACGGTTATTTGAACTTTCACTTCATCAAAGAATCCAAAAAGCTTCTTCACTAAAGTATTTATCAGCACAACTTTCCAACACTGATAATAAGAAGTGCTTTTTCGAGCACCAAATCAGCTTCTTATGATTTCTGAAGTATCATGTGACAACACAGCCTGGGGCAATGGCATTGAAAATTCATCTTTGCCATCACAGGAATAAATGACATTTTAATAAAATAGAACGGAATGAATAGAAAGCCTAATATTTTCCAGTATTTACTGTTGTTACTGTGTTTTTGATCAAATAATTGCAGCCTTTGTTGAGACTTCTTTCAAAACATTAAAAAATTAAAAATAATAAAGGCTCTATGTTGGCCAATAACCAAAGCTTTCCGTGTATGTATGCCTATTTTAAGAGATCTTCACTGCACCCTTTAGGAGATGCAACATAAGCATGCACTCTAATAAAGCCGTAGCCTGTAATCTGCATTTAAAATGAGGAAAAACGGTTGCTCCACTTCCCCTGTCTTTCTGCCTGATGGTATCGCTTTGAGAGGAAGCCTGTTAAAATAACCTCCTAACTGCAGCTGATGAGATGATCTTGTTTTCCTGCAGCTAATTACTTCATTATAGCTTACCTGAATTGACAAGAAAAACACAATCAGATCATTACGTTCAACCTGCGCAAAAACCATTCTATCAATCCAGTGCCATAAATTCTCGTGTCGTAAGCCCTGTTTACAATTTTCTGATTTTCCGGACGGCTTTTTGGTTCGTTTCTGCTTGTTATCGAATCGTCCTTATTGAATGCTTATGCTTTTAGATGCAGCAAGAATGTGTTGCTTTTTAGCCTCTGTGCTCTTCATATAATAATATTGGTTTTAGCTGCACATCTGCGCCCACACTACTAATAAACTGTTTTGTTCTCCTCCAGGCCTTAGATGGATTCTTCTTTGTGGTGAACATGGAGGGAAACATCGTATTTGTGTCAGAGAACGTGACGCAGTACCTGCGGTATAATCAGGAAGAGCTGATGAACACCAGTGTTTATAGCATCCTGCATGTAGGAGACCATACAGAATTCATCAAAAACCTCCTGCCCAAGTCACATGGTAAGAATCTATTCTATTTATGGTTTCCTTCCCATTTAGACATTTTCATTTTGTTTGCACTTCTAGCACTGTTTCTTTTCAGGAACGGCTCGTTCCTCAATACTCAAGTGTGAGTAGTTACATTTTCCGTCCTGCGATTATAATAATCAGATTGAGCATTAAGAACTGGGATTTACAGAGAGGAATATCAGAATCTCCTCCTCCCTCAGTCAGGTCAGAAGGGAAGCTCGGGCCTAGAAACCGTGTCGTTATTGGTTTCGATGATACTCTCTGCCAAAAAACACTCATTGGTTATGCATCCCTTCCATAGTTAAATCTAATTCTATTTTACGTAGCTGGAAATATCAGTGTTAATTATGTTGTTTCACTCAGGATTTGGTACTTAATAACCAATTTTCCTTGAATAAATGCATTGTTAATGGTTTTGGATGATTAAAAAAAATAAATGCGTGCCAAATTGCTACCATCTAAAAGTTTAAAGGAGTAATTCACCCAAAAATGAAAATCCTGTTTTTTAATTACTCAATCTGATGTCGTTCCAAACCTGTTTGTTCCTCTTCAGAACAGAATTTAACATATTTTTGCTGAAATCGGAGAACCTTCTGAACACGCATAGACGGCAAACACAGCTACCACGTTCAAGGCCCAGTGCTATCAGTGGTTCAGCAGTAAGCTACAAGAGTACTTTTTGTGAGCAAAACAATAAAGTTTCTTCATGCATTGTGATATTTTTGTGAATGCATGGAATAGGCTGACGCCTAGAAGACAATTTTGAATAAATTTGTTGATGCATTTGTAAATTTTTGCTTTCCTTGCACACAAAAAGTATTCTTGCAGCTTCATAAAATTATTGTAGAACCACTGATGTCGCATGGACTATTTTAATGATGGCCCGACGACCTTTCCAGGCCTTGAACGTGGTAGTTGCATTGCTGTTTATGCAGGGTAAGAAAGCTCTCGTATTTCACCAAAAATATTTGAATTCGTGTTTTGAAGATGTGCGAAGGTCTTGCAGATTTGAAACCAAATAAGAGCGAGTTATTAATGACAGAATTTAAATTTTTGGGTGAAAATGCATTAAAGACGTATTGCTCACTCGAGGTGGATGACATTTTTTATTCAGTTAAGAAGACATTTGTGTAAACTAGTATGGACATATATTTCCCAAATAAATTCCTAGATATGTCAAAAAACGAATACATTTTCAAAGAGAGTTGGTAATATGAAGTGTCATTTTATATTTCTATTAAAAAATATAAAAATACGCAATATAACTTCCAGTGGACTTCCAATTATTTTTGTTTTCTTAAAGTTGTGATAGATTCGTCACTACTTCAGTTTTTTCTTCTATATTGCGATGTGTATAAAAAACCTCGGAATGGAAACTAGGTTACATTCATCAGTGGTTGTTTAATTTTATAAAATGTGGTCCTTGGAGGTGAGTTTACAGTCAAATGTGGAGGCACTAGGTGATTGAAAAAATCCTCTGTATGTGTCGTATGAAGTCCTGTTTCACCATAATGAGTTATAATATATTAATTATGTTACAATTAAAAAATGTAAAAGTTCAAATGTAATAGTGTTTTTGATAATAATCTTTGACATACGCATGGGATGGAAACGCTGCTTTATACGCGAATAGTTTTTGCCAATACCCTGTTTTTTACACGCACTTATCTGACACCCGTTAAATCGATGAAGGTTACCAGTTCACTGCAGTATCCTGAAGCGACGTGAGTGACAGGCGGATCGTGTGCACACTCCCGTTGGAAGTCACTTTTTTTTTAATATAAACTAAAATTTTTGTCTCATTGCCAACAGTCTCTCATGTCGCTTCACATCGCCAACTCTCATTGAAAATTAATGACTTCCAGTCCCTTGCCGCGGTAAATCACCGTCAGTGTGAACACCTCTTTATTCAGTAAGGAAAAGTTAGGGAATGCTGGTTCAAATGAGTGACAGTGAGTGATGTCTCTTCGCCTCCTCCCCCCCCCACAGTGAACGGAGTGCCGTGGTCCAGCGAGAATCCTCGGCGGAACAGCCACACCTTCAACTGCCGCATGCTCGTGAACCCTCACAGCGAGGCCGAAGAGACGCAGGATCACGAGGCACAGCAGAAATATGAGACTATGCAGTGTTTTGCTGTGTCTGAACCAAAGTCCATCAAGGAGGAGGGAGAGGGTGAGCCACGGTTTCTTAAAACACACTTAAGCCACATGAACGGGGCTGAAACTCTAGATTTAATGCTTCAAAGCAGAGCAGGAGTCTTCGGCCAAGCAAAGTCACTACTCCCCTTTCATATAGCCGGGCGTTCATTTGTCAAGTGTCCCACAAACAAGTAGTTTTTAACCTATAGTTTTTTGGATCCAGTAGATGAGAATTGTTGCGTTTATCTACAGTTGTCTTTGCTGCAGCCGTTTTGTGGTTTTGTTGCCATAAAAAGCAGCAGTGGTTTAACATACACTACCATTCAGATGTTTGGGATTGGTAAGATTATTAAATGATTTGAAAGAAGGCTTTTATTATATATAGTGTAAATGAGTGATATAGGAGTATAATAAAGCACCTGATTATCAGTCATGATAACACTACAAATCTCCTGCAGTTTACCACACTGTACAAAGAAGGTCCTTTATGGATACGCAATTCATAAATTTGTCGGCAAATAAGAATTATTTGAATGTGCGTTGATCTGACTTGCTGGGAACGGTGTTACAAAACATCTAGATAGTCTTGTTTGTCGTCATTAGGTATGGAAGCCTGCTTTCACCACTGAATAAAAAATGCAATGCAAACTCACAAAATAATTGCATGATATAAACTCAATTGCGAGTTACAAAGTCATAATAGTGGGATATAAATACATTTTTTCTCAGTATAACATGATATCAACGTGGAGAATAAAATCTTTCAACTTCCAAACTTTTAAGAAAAAATTAGGATGTCAGTTCGGTCTTGTTAAATATAAAATAAGAAGGTTTTTTTGTTCACCTCAAATCATAGCAGTTGCTCTGCTAATTTGGAACCAACACTTAGTGTTGACAGTTGTTCCTGACGTGACAAAAAAAAAGAGTCTTCCAGTTACTGAAAAATAAGGCGAAAAGGCGACAGCAGTGCTCGTGGAAAGTGCATCTGCGTCCCGCCCAGAGAAATGTTTCAGTCTGTGATTCATTTGCTCTTTTCTCTCCTCCTCTTCCACCTCTCGGAGTCACCCAGAGTTCAGGGTGCATTTGAGACCCACTTCTCTACTGGATCGTGTTGGCTTTGGTTTTGGCCCTGGCTGGGCTTTAAGAGTGTGTGTGTGTGTGTGTGTGTGTGTGTAACAGTGAGTGTGAGGCAACGAGAGATGTTTAATGTTGGTCTTCCTCTCTCTCTCTCTCTCCCCCTCACATGCAAACGCATAATGTTTAATTTTTGCTGGGTACTGCTGGTGTGTTGAGTGATGGAGCATCTCTCTTTATGGCCCATTGGTGTTAGCTGTGTGCCAGCTGCTCTTTCAGCCAGCCAGCTCACCCTGGCACAGGAGACAGAGAAAGACGGCTGGAGGAGGAATGTGTATGAGGAGAGGGGTATCAGAGAGAGTTTACTGCAGAGACGGAGAAGCTCAGTCTTTAGGCAGATTGGAGTGAAGACCACCCAAGGGACAGTGTGTTTACATGTAAAGGCCTGTTCGCATCAATTTGATGTAAACCTCATGACCTGTAGCTCAAAAAGTAGCATTCTGGAGAAGTGTAGTCTGATACACAAGCAAACCCTTTAAGAGAAGTTACAGTTTTGAATCAGTCTGACAGATCCTTTACTGAATGAACTCGGTAAATCAGTCAGAGCGGCTGCTGAATTAAAGTCTGACTCACTGAATGAATGGACGGTTTTTACCTTGTGATGTCCATCTTGAAATAACGAAAGTACTAAAGTCTTTCAGTTTCATTGTTTCTTACAATGTAATGTATTCCTGCTGAATTTTCACCAGCCGTTACTCCAGTGTTTAGTGTTACAAAAAAATCTAATATGCTGGTTTACTGCTCAAGAAAAGTTTGTTGTTGTTATCATCGATGTTGAAAACCTTAATATTTCTCTAAAAATCGTGATGCGTTTTTCCAGTATTTTTAATTGACAAATTTAACAGGAAAAAAAACAAAGATCTTTTTTAGCATTGACAATATTACAGAATTTCGATTTGATTTTGAGTCTTGGTTCAATGAAAATATTAATATCCGTCGAAATAAAATGCGTTCTCATTCATCATGGATGTAATTACTTGCCGTGTTCTTGTTTATCGTGTGTCTGATGTGTCAGACTGTTGGAGACATTATGATTCTCTTATGATCTTTTTGTGGGTGGATGAGGGATGACTTTTCTAACTTAGTCTCCATGGGAGCAGCACAGCAGGGTCAGCCTCCACAATGACACACAAACGAAAGGTCACATTCCATCATATCACCCCACGCTCCACTCTGCACCGCCCCCTCAACACACACAAACACACAGAACCGGTGCTTCATCATTCATAAGCACCCTTCCAAACTCTTTAATAATCTGCTATCACTGATCTGATCTCTTTCTCTCTCTCTGTCTCTCTCCCTCTGAATGTAGATTTCCAGTCGTGTCTGATCTGCGTAGCGCGGAGAGTACCCATGAAAGAGAGACCCATGCTCCCCACGCACGAAAGCTTCACCACCCGCCAAGACCTCCAAGGTAACCATGCCAACGCCAGCCCTCTCTCTCCTTACACTCTTCAAAGGGTGTTCACATCGCGGTTAGCGCTCATCTCAGTGCACAGCTCCTCGTTCAAAACAACAGATACTGTCTTTAACCTGGAGAGACTGTGCTGAATTTGTTTAATGACATAAATATGACTTGCCACCCAGGGCTTTATCATGATTCATTTTTATTTTTTGAAATGGCTGGGTAGTATCTGGATTACAAAATCAGATCCCAAAATTAAGTCCTGGCAGTTAGATTAAATTACAATTTACTCGTGGTCAGACTACAGTTACTTTTGTTTATTATACATTGTCTTTAAAGCACATTAAAATGCACAAATTATTTCTTATTTGCATGTAATGCATTTTTTGTCATTTGAATGTCTTTCATCTAATATATTTACTCGAATGTTTTAATAATTCAGTATCATATAAGCTTTTAAATAGTTCTCTGGTGTTGGTTAGAGTTAGTTAATAAGTAATCTTATTATATTATATAATGGATTACATTTACTAATTAAAATGTTTTAATTGTAATCATTAACAATCTATGTAAACCTGCGTTAGTGTGTATATGTATATAAAATGCATACATACAAATTGTATGTAAAATGTAAACACATGAATACTAATACTATTATTCATTATTTATTTACATGCATACATTGCATCTGAACAGGCAGGTAGTGGCTATCTCAGCTTTTCAGCATCCGAATAAGAGGGTATTATTAGTGTAGACACTATTCACTGTAGGCATCTGAACAGTGAGATCACGCAACGAGAACATCATGAGATTTTTTTGTCACACCAACCACACCTTTAGTCACATTCGGATGCCGCTATTTGATGTAAACTCCCAGTTTGCTGTTTATTGTAACTGAGCGATTACAGTGCTGAGACGTCTCTGTCATACGGGCCTTTTTATTTTTTTGGGTCACAAAGTCACGTTCAATATTCCTCAGTCATGCTGCTTAGGGGTTCATTCTAAATCCAATTGTATTAAAGCTCTATAATTAATTCGGGAGACAGATGCAAGCCATATTGCTTAATGCTGTACTGTTTATTTGTAGGTAAGATCACCTCCCTGGACACCAGTCTGTTACGAGCCTCTATGAAACCAGGCTGGGAAGACTTGGTGAGAAGATGCATTCAGCGCTTTCACCTTCAGAACGATGGAGACATGTCATTCGCCAAGAGGCATCAGCAAGAAGGTAATACGCTCATCCCACACTAATCCACTGAAGAAAGTCTGTCATTCTGGCTACTGTATTGTGCAAACAAAGATTACTTCTTTCTTTTTTTTTTTCGACAGCAACTACCTATATTCTGAATACCTTAATGATTTTAACACGCCTTGTTTTTGGCTTCCATCAGTAAACCAGTTTTACACGCACCTCGTGTCATACTGTCATCGCAATCTATAGATAATATTGTTGTAAGGCATTACTGTATTTCAGTATTTTTCTTATTGTTGCAAAAATACAAAATATTAGGGTGTGTGAAAGCATCGGTAAGTGCGTGTGAGTAATGCATTTAGTATCTTTACTGGAAGCCCTTCTATAAATTTTATGGGTTTATATTTGTAAAGACATGCCAGGACATGGATGAATGTAAATGTGACTGAAAACCTTAGTATTATTAAGTACTATCATTTTTTGTTTGTTCCTCAATGCGCATTTACATTTGGATCATGTGGGTGTGTTATTTTGCAGTGCTAAGGCAAGGACAGGCATTCAGTCCCATCTACCGGTTTTCCCTGTCCGACGGGACCATCGTCTCCGCTCACACCAAGAGCAAACTGGTTCGGTCACCTGCTACCAACGAGCCACAGCTCTACATGTCACTGCACATTTTACAAAGGTACCTGCTACCCAGCCACACAGCTGACTACACAGTGTCTGAACCTGTTGTTTTGTCTGCATCTGCGGTTTTTAATGTAAGTGCAGTGACGTATTTTATGAAATACCCGCAAGTGTTTGAGGCGTTTTTGACCCTCTTCTCGACGTTTCCCGTTTGATTCGGCCCCGTGTGTGAGCAGTCAGTCGAAACGCACACTTTCTAGTTCTGACAAGCCCAGTTAATGACCATACACCGAAATCTCACTGTCATGTGAGAACATCCGACCGTGTTTTCCCAGAGGCCGATGCTGGTCTCTAAACATTCCATCAGAACCAAGAATAACACGACTCCCTCAACTCCCACAGCTACACATTGGCAAACAAGCTTTTTCGCCCTTGATAGTTCTTCAGAGTTTGATTGCTGGTTTAATTAAGTAGAGAGTAATTGAATCTGAACAATTCCAACTTTTAAGGAATAGTTCACCCAAAAATTAAAATGTTGTTCCAAACATGTACGACTTTGATTCTTGTGGAACGTGAAAGAAATAATAACTCATAATTCAGAACAATCAAGTGTTCTTAGGCCGTACGTTAGGCTCGCGTGAGGAACAGACCAAAAAAATTTAAAGGATGAATTTTTTTTTGTCATCATTTACCCTCATGTCGTTCCAAGTTTCTTTATGTTGAACATAAGAGGTGTTTTGAAGAATGCTGGTAATTAAACTGTTGATGGTCCCCATTTACTTTCCATACTATAAAAGTCAATGTGGACCAACATCATTTTGGTTCTTTAGTATATCTAGTTTTGTGTTTAACATAATAAAGAAAATTATACAGGTTTGGAACGGGACGAGAAAATGTTTTTTGAGTGAACTGTTCCTTTAAGTATCAAGTCGCTGTAAATCAGCCCTCATTTTTCATGTGTGATCATGGGAGGCATAGCAATCTCATGAGGTGAGTGAATCATCGGTTTATCACTAAATTAAACTAATATCATTCTCAAATTCAACTCACAGACTCACTGATTCTGTCACAGCAGTTAATAAATCCTACACTATCCCACTTATGACACTACTCAATTTATATAAACGACTTTTATGGTGCTTTACACACTTTTTAAACCTTTAAAGCTTCAGTCCCCATTTATAGTAAGTGCACAGAAAACAGCCACTGGGATATTCTTTAAAAAAAAAACTGTTCCACAAAAGAAATGAGCTCAAGTTTGGAACAAAGTAAATATAAATAAATTACAGGTAGGTGTTCTTTCCCCTTCGAGCATCACAGTTTCACATAAAATCAAATCATTTGTAGTGTATGGTTTAGCGAAGCTTGGATCCACAGCAGGCAGTTGTGAACACAGTTTCATGTATTAGCTGCAGAGTTTCTATCTCTCTCGCAGCATGCGAGGGAGGAACACCGGTTTGCTTTCTGAGACAATAGCAGCAGTGTTAGGCTGGGGTGTCGAGCACAGATAAACATTAAACCCAGAGTGAGCTCACAGCGGGAGGGTGGCTGTCTTAAAGCACAGCATCTCCAGCACAATAACACACAGTATAGCTTGACCCATTGATTCATCCTGCATGCTCCGAACAAAGGCATCTCTATGCGTTTATCAGCTCAGAACGAGTTTTTGGTACGTAGCTTGCTAAAAGCTTTAAACCCCGAGGTGATTTTTACATTAGAGGGGGATATGACAGCACAGCCTCTCGTTTTCTCTGTCCCGTAGCTTGTTTTGAGGGATGAGCGCTGCTGTTTTTCTTTGATAACAATTTGTTCCCCTCTTTTAACCTTCTCTGCTGAAACATACTTTAGTTAATTAAGCCATTCCTGAAATTCCGCTTAAGCTCTTTTCTCGGATTCCTTGTTTGGAGCGCTAGAAGAACTGCTTCCTGTCTATGAGATTAATTTAACAAATGACTGCACTGGATTAATGTAATGAAATAGTTTCAATAGAATTTACTTGGAAATCAATATTAATTCCTTGGATCACAATTAAAACACCATTGTCAACAATAGCACGTGCCAACCTGGTGAGCATAGCATGCCCTGCCTGAAATGAGGCATTGTTTTCTGTTTCAGTTTTTTTCCTCTTGCTTTTTTTTTGTCTCTTTCTTTTTACAAGAATTAAACAGATTTTTTGCATTGTATTATAGCCATGCCGCTAGGACATTGATATGCAGTTGCTTGTTTTTTTAGCATATTTTTTATAAATGGTTGCTAAGGGCTTTGTGTTCTGGGCGGTTGCTTGGTGATTTCTTAATGGCCCCTTTGGGTCCATCTTCCAGTGTTGGTTTGAAAGATTATTAAATTTTTTGTGCGTTAAATGGTATAGGATAGGATATACACCAAATTTTAAAACTCGGCCTTTATGTGTTATTCTAATGGCTTATTTTAGCATTATTTATATATTTGCCATTTTTAAAGTTTAGTTTATTGTTTACTTAGCTTAATTTTTTCATTGCAGTTTTACTAATGTAGTACTTAAATATTTTTCCTTGGCAACTAACTGAAATTTAATGAAGTTGGTTTATTTTTATCATATATTTTGTCGATTAAAAATGCTATTGTGAAAATGACAGCATTTCCATTAACCGATGTTGTGCACCTAAGGCTTGCGAAAAGTCATAGTGACGGATGTTGGTAGGTTTACATAAAGCCTATCGTAGCCAATGCAGCAGGCATTGACACAAGCGTTGACTACATTGACTTTTTATTGTGCTCACTAATTCGGAGTTGTGTGTTTTTAAGCTTGTAATTCTTATATTCACCTTTTAAACTTTGTCTATAAAACGATGTTTGCTCTATGTGTATGTATGTCGCAGATAATACAGATAATCTGTCAGTGACTATAAACTTTTTTTTTTTTCTGTTTTAGGGAGCAGCCCGTCTGTGGCATGAACCCTGACCTTGGGAACGCTCAGAATATGGGCAAGTCCATGAATCCCATGAGTTCTCCCAATACAGCAGGTTCCTCTGGCGCCCCCCAGGGACAAGATGCCACCGTCAGCAGCAACACATCCACTTTCCCCTCCCCCGGTGGCCAGAAGGAGCCCGGCGCCATCGGCCCAGTACAGGGCCACCGTTTCGGGTGCCCGGGAGCTATGAGCCATTCGGCAACCATGCAGGCAGCCACCCCTCAGGGCAGTGGCTATCCGCTGAAGTTGAGCAGCCCATCTCAGGGCAGTCCGGGCATGCTTTCTCCGCGCCACCGAGCCAGTCCCGGAGTGGCAGGATCTCCACGCCTACCCCCGCCGCAGTTCTCCCCGGCAAGCAGCTTACATTCACCTGCGAGTATGTGCACTAGTAGTACAGGTGGCAATGGGGGAGCAGGCGGTAATCATGGCTACACAAGCAGTTCCCTTAACGCCCTCCAGGCACTTAGCGAGTGCCACGGTGTGAGCCACGGCCAATCACTGGGCTCACCCGACAGGAAGATGGGGTCACCGGCCACGGTGGGCGTCAATCTTCACATGCTAAACAAAATGGGAGCTTCAGAGTCGTTCGGCGAGCAGAACCCAGCAGAGCAGGGTAACGGCGGGCAGGACGATGGCACCGAACAGCCGAGAGACGAAAAGGGCAACCTCGGCCAGTTTAACAACCCGGACGCCAGTGATCCGCAGAACCGGCTGCGTGACAACAAAGGCCATACTAAACTCCTGCAGCTCCTCACCACTAAAACTGAGCCTATCGAGTCCACCTCGCCCCCTCCGATGGCTGGTGGGGATGGGTGTAAGGACCCTGCTGGAGGCCCTGGGAACGGCGGCATGGGCGCCCAAACCGGAGCCGGGTCGCATGCTACTTCCCTGAAAGAGAAACATAAGATCCTTCATAGACTTCTCCAGAACAGCTCGTCGCCCGTCGACCTGGCCAAGCTCACAGCCGAGGCCACGGGGAAGGAGCTGTGTCAGGATTCTGCAGGTGGGGCAGCCGGTGTGGCTGATTTAGCCATTAAACAAGAGCCCGTCAGCCCCAAGAAGAAGGACAACGCCCTGCTGCGCTACCTACTGGATAAAGATGATAATGTACTTAAGGATAAAGGCATCAAGATGGAACCAGGAGAAATAAAGGTGGAGGGCAGTAAGATGCAGGGAATTAAGACGGAGAAAACTGATGGTGGCTATGACCGCGTGGAGCCGGTAAGTGATGTCGCCAACCTGGCAATATATAATATCCATTACCACAAAATAAGTCGCAAGCATAGTGTTGTGAGATTGTACATGACCTAATTTTTTAATATATTATTCTTATTTTTATTATTATCACTACTGTCATGTTGTTGTTATTAGTAGTAGTAGTAGTAGTAATTATTTGAATTTAATTTTGAAGGGTTCACCATTGTGAAATATTTTCTGTGGTAACTAATAGCTAATGTAACAATACAGCTTAACTGAACAGAAAGTACTGAGAGATATGCAAAACACCACCTGAATCGCTTCTGCTGGTTTTCAATTTGATTATTTTTAAATATGTCGAATCGTGACGTCACTTTGGAGAAATGCAGGAAAGACTTGTCATTAGTGGGTGTGAGTATTAATCGCTTTGGTTAAATATGAGAAGTATTGCACGTAGGAAAGGTTGTCAGCCAGCGTTGTTGATTCTCACTCAGAAATAACCGATATGACAACTGATACCAACGTGTTCAAACGCTCTCGTCGCCTTCTTTTCAGTCTCATTGCTGTATTGTTAGAGTGTATGCATCCTTTCCTTTCCTCCTCGTATCTCTTTTTTGTATTTCTCTCTATTTGGGTGTGAAAGTAGAGCAAACAACAGATTTATAAACCGGCCAATGAAGCCCCAGATCGAGGCAGTATGGTAACAGCAGGGATATAAATGACTCAGCCAGCTGGAGAGAGAGAAAGAGAGAGAGCGAGAGAGAAAGAGAAAGTGAGAGCTCTGTCACAGGAAGTCGATTCTGTGGGAAACTGGCAGGACTTTCTCAGAAGCATCTCTGTGACATTTGAAAAAAGGCGTCTCGGTGGTGTGCCATGCATCTCATCTGGCACAGCGGTTGGCACATGCCCGACAGAGCTGGCACCGGGCACCAATCACGCCTGGCACAGCGGCGGTAAAGTTAGAGAAGCGTCTGGAGCCAGGACACAGAATAGAGAGATTATCCTGTATGTGTGTGTTTGCGCTCATTGGGCCTCCCGGACCTCTTTTTTTTTTTAAAGCTGTTGATTGGGCCACAAATTGAGTCATAGTTGTCAAATCAAAGCAGCGGACTCGGGAAGCTGCTGCTGTTAGCCTGTTAGCAGAATGACCTCACCGCCCCTCGGTTACCAGGAAGAGACCCAGAGTTCCGCTAGCGAGGGACCTCTGACCTCACCGTCTCCACGACAGCGCCATTGAGAACATGAAAGTGGAGTGATTTACAGAGCAGGGAGGCCACAGTGGGACAGGAAGAGCGATGCTCAAGCTCTCAGACGCACTGAAATGAAATAAGCTGAAGACTGAGTTAGTGAGGATGAGGGAGGAAGGAGGAGGAGAGGGAGGACCAATCCCAGCACTTGCACTGTGCCGTTCAAAAGGTTAAGGGTCAATACGATTCATTTATTATTATTTTTTGTGTTTATGAACACAAAAGTTCAAGGCTGGGTTTATGTATTCAAATATAACAATATTCTGAATTATTATTACAGTTTTATAGAACTGTTTTCTCTTTTAATATATTATAAAACTGATTTACTGTTGTCATGACTAAGCTACATTTTCCTCAGTCGTTATTCCAGTGTCACATGATCTTTCAGAAATGATTCTGATTGGCAGATTTGCTGCTCAAGGAACATTTATTATTATTTTCAGCAGTGGAGAATAACAAGAATGTATATTTCTATACATTCAATATTTACAAACAGCATTGATTTGAAATCGAAGCCTTTTGTAAGAGTATAAATATTTATATGTTACAACAGTCCCAGAATGCACTGGGATGGGCTTGGTTAATGATTATAATTGGAATGCAGTCATATGGCCCCATTATATTTAGTTTCATCCAGTTATCATTTCAGGAAAATGTTAATTTTGTCTTCTTTTTTTTTTGATAATGTACCTAAAAGACAGCATTCGTTTATGGCAATTTATTTTAGTTACACACTATACTACAAAAACCGTAGTATTGAACTATATTTTTATTTAGTACTGCATTGAAAACAGCATTGGAGTGTTATGTATTTTTCGTTAAAGTCATTAGTTTAGCAACATGCTGACAGCTGACTCAATTGTAATCAAGACTCTATGTAAACAGTGAGGTGTCTCGCTAGGTTTTGGAACAGAAGCACTCCTCTCTCGAGCAGCAGCAGGCTGGTGTGATAGAGCTGCAGCTGAGCCTGAAGAGAAGCAGGGATCTGTATGAAAGGTCATGATGGCAGAGAGCGAGACTTGAGGAGTCTTCACTGACACCGTGCCTCTGAGCGTGCTCGCTCCCGGCTTTCACCAGCGTTGTTCGGTGATCAAGGTTATTTTCACAGTTGGCTTACAATTAAAGGCTTTTGATGACTCCGGACAGGGTGGCTTTCAATAATGCAGTGTTTACGGCAGACGGTAGAAATGACCCAGATGCACATATTGTTGTCACCCAGGCAGCTGTGGTGGCTTTAGTCGCTCTGTTCACTGATGTATCAATCCCTCTCTCTCTCTCTCTCTCTCTCTCTCTCTCTCTCTCGCTCAACCTATTGATCATTCAATCTCTTACAGTCTCTTTTACATCCTGTATGTCCCAGTTTGCATCTCTCTCGCTCCGTTTCAAAGCGGCTGTGTAGCTCAACAGCATTTTAAAGCATCAAAAGCACAGTTAAGATGCAAACGCTGTTCTAAAAGGTAGGCAGCGACGGTACAGTGTCTTATAACAGCTTGTTTTGCCCAAATTTGCATCTCATGCATTCTTCATGGAAAAGGCAATCCCATAATGCACTGCAACAAGCTCTGTGAAAGGCTAGGTTCGAAATGAAATGCCCAATATATAACACATTCTGTTTTTCGTTCAAGATGACCGATCGAGACATATTGATAAATACTACAAATGTGATAAATTATTCATTATAATTAAAAAAATATTTATAATTAAAAAAATATTTAAATATATAATTATGAATAATTATTAAATTAAAAGTAAATGCATTATATTCAGAATTTTTACATTTTTGTGTGTATGTGTATATATATATATATATATATATATATATATATATATACGTAGTAGTAGTAATAGTGCACATGTGTGTACACTGTTTGTAATATTACTATGTAAACAAAAACTTATTTTGTATGTGATTAATCAGTTGACAGCACAACAAACTTACCAAGACTTTCATTGCAATTAAACTATTTTGAGGTTTTTGAGATTATTAAAAAAACAACTGTAATGGTGTCTCACTGGTACTAAATGAAATGTTGAGCAGCACTCTTTTGTTGCTATGTAGAGCGTTCCAAATGATTCAATTTATAACATTCGCTTTTAGTTATAATATTCATGAATAAGCAGACAGCTAAGCAACTCGCTGGGAACATTGCTAGGTTTTTGTTTTTTTGCTCTTTTGTGTCTACTCATACAGAGAAGGATTTCAGTGTTTCTATTTATGGCAGCGATGGTTTGTCTTTTCCTGAGTGTACTTCTATAGATGTGCTTTGTGTGTGTGTGTGTGTGTTACAGTCTGATGCGCTTGCGGAGGGGTGTGTGTGTGTGTGTCTCTGCAGCAGGAAGTGTGACTCAGGATAGGGTGTCACTCCTCTGCCCTTCCCACCCCCTCACAGAGCTCTAATCGGCACCCTGACACCATTCCTCAGTTGCACGCGCACACACACACACACACACACACACACACACAGCGGTGCAGACAGCTGACCCTACCCTGACACTGTCGCTTCATTGGTGGTTCCTCAGTGTACCAATTAACCCTGTAACCCCTCTTACCCCCTCGGCCCTGCTCCTGTCTACACGACTAACTGCCCTCCATCCCTTCAAACCAGCGCTGATATCTTATTTCATACTTGGACTAACGGTGGAAGTTTGGCATACATAGCATTTCTTTAGGGCTCTTCATCAGAGGGTCCGCAACTGCAGGGGTCCTCTGCAGTACTGCATAGCAGCAGTTATTGTGCTGTCTTTTTTTTAAATGATTGCATTGAAACTATATTTTATGAAATTCAACTAAAGCTAAAGTTATGCTAAATGAGTAATTATCTGACCTACATTCAAATGTGTTGGGTAAAGTTACAATGTAATATACATGGTTACAGCTCATTAAAAAATGCAACACTAAATATAACCCTGCACTACAAAACAGTATCATAAGCATTTATACATAACCTGAAACACTAAATAAAAAAGCTTTCAAAAGATTTCTATTAAATAAAATTTGTTAGGATAGGACAATATTTGGCCGAGATGCAATTAGTTGAAAATCTGGAAACCAAGGGTGCCAAAAAAAAATCGAAATATTGAGAAACATGTATTACTAATCAAAAGTAAAGTTGTGATATATTTACGGTAGAAAATGTACAAAATATTTTCATGGAACATGATCTTTAGTTAATATCCTAATGATTTTTGCCATACAATATATTTTTTTTTTTTACCCATACTTGTATTTTTGGCTGTTGTTACAAATATATCTGTGCTACTTCAGGTTTTGTGCTTCAGGGTCACGAGTGTTAGACAGCACGTAATGGTGGTGCTTCATTTACCCACTCAAATTCTTTGACCCAAAAAAGGCAGAATTTTTGTCTTGCAGCTTATGAAGAATTTGCATAAAACAAAAAAAAAATTGTTATCATAACTTGTCAAGTAGTGTGATATTTGACTTTTTTTAAAACAGCATTTTTCAAGTATTTGAAATGCTGTTCTTTTGAACTTTGTTTTCATCAGAGTCATGTAAAAAAAAAATCAGTTTCCACAAAAAATATTAAGCAGTTCAACATTTTAAACACTAAGAATAATTTTTTTTTTTTTTTTTTTTTGGAGAACCAAGTCAGCATATTAGAATGATTTCTGAAGATCATGTGACACTGAACAGCTTTCACAAGACTCATTTGTAAATATATATATAAAACAAAGAGGACGGTTATTTTAAATGTTAATGTTTTTTACTTAAATAAAAGCAGCCCTGGTGGTAAATAATCCTTAGAATGATATATTACCTGCAGTTCCTGTGACCTAATAAAAATAATAATAATATATTTCATTTGTTATGCCTTAAGACTGTTAAAGTGGACTGCAAGTGATTTTAAAATGGTCAAAACCTCTAAATATACACTATCTCTTATATGTGCATATGCGATTCAGCTTAAAATCGGCGTATTGACAGTAAAAGTTCATGGACATGTCATTTATCGACTACCCGCATCCAAAAGTGTAAATTATAGTTTTACTGGTAGCTGATGAGAAACGCAGCTCTCGTAGATCTCCACGCAGGGAGCTTTTCCACTATTGGCTCGACATCACGCTAACGTCAGCGCTCCCACCGGCGAGAAAGTGATCCATGAAGGTGCAGCTCTGTGCGATATAAAGAATCCATGCTAATGCACAGGCACCTTCCTGTCTGGACTGAGCGAGTGCACACAGATAATACACAGGAGAGAGAGCAGGGAGTGATAATTGGAAAGAGGAGGGAGAGAGAGGCTGAAACAAGCAGCCTGTGAGACGCATGGACAGTGAATAATCAGCAGCAGGTTTGATTCAAGAGGGCAGCCAGGGACAGGTGGTGCTCACACAAATGTGCGTGCGTGCGTGTGTGTGTGTGAGAGAGAGAGAGAGATGACAGAGAGCGAGAGAGAGATTGGGAAGAGCTTCCTAGCGCTACACAAGGAGAGTGACCTCATTAAGCAGTTCCTCCTCTCCGCTCGCATCCTGTTTGTGCAGCGCTTTTTCTCCACAATGCACACTGAGTCGCAAATCAATGGCAGGAGAGGCCGACGGCTTCATTAGGCTGCAGACATGAAGACAAACTTTCAACTCGCAGAATAATACACAGCACGTGATCTTTGACCTTTGACCTCAGCTACTTTCCACAACAATCTGTAAACACACACACGTATGTGAACTTTCATCCACTGCACCATTATGTCCTGAAATGAAAGCAGCTATACATCTTTAGACATCTTTTGTTAGATTTTAAACACACTATTTTCTGTTTTTGCTCAGTTTTTCCTGATTTGTAGAATTAAATTTTTTTGCATATTTATTTCCTAATGTTCGTTTGGTTTTAGTTTTACAGAAAATACCTTCCATATACATATATGTAAGCATAATAAATAAATGCATAGTCATTTCAAATACATGTAATTGATACATTGTTTATTGTAAATGTAGATAGATACCTGCTTGTAATAGAGATGTCACGTGTGCTGCCCCCTTGTGGCGGCTGAATGACTTTAATTCATGTTTATGAAAAAGTTCCAGAACTGGCGCTCTCCTAAGATCTATAATGTTAACCAGCATAAATGTTTACATGTCTAAACGTAGAGTGCTTGTTTACAGGACACTTGATTTAGCATTTATTTAGCGTCATTTAGTAGAAGCTGTATGCATTTTTAGGCTTTTCTGATAGACGGCGACAGCCTAAGATAAACAAAAGTACAGTTCTGAATCTTCGAGCCGACACTGTTTATCTGAAATGCACTGCTGTTAGAAGGTTTCTTTATCTCCACGAGTTGGATTTGTCAAACTCAAGCCAGAATAAAAAAAAGTTGCAATGCGTTAGGGCAGATGTTTCAAACGCAACATGGATGCTTCAGAACTGTAGTGCACTACAGCCAAGTGCACATCTAGATTTTTCAGGTAACAAATATTTTTTTAAAAGCTTATGATGAAGATAAAAGGATCTGAATCGGATCAATGATGTATTTAAAGTCGAGCTGCGTTCCAGGCCGTGCAGAGTGTGTTTGCCTGCGTGCATTTAGAAGATCTTGCTCTGATGGAGAAGCAATCTAGGCATTAAAGATGGTAACCGAACCATGGCAAATGGAGTAGTGTTTAGCTAGCCTCCTTTAACTCAATGTGAAGTGTGTCCTAGATTCCAGCCCTGTGTGTGTGTGTGTGTGTGTACATGTGAGAGGGAGAGGGGTGTGTTTCAGCAGGCAGACTTCGAACTCTCCAGCGTTTCCCTGCCGAGGTCTAAATCCACAAGACCGAGATACCAAACCTTGTAACTACGTTGTTATGCATGATAAGATCCATCCAAAACCCACTAGAAATGTGACCTTGACTGACGCATTTTTGATGCCTACAAACTGATTAGACTCATGAAAATACTAAGCTAAAGGAATTCCCTCGTGCGTTTGCAGTCGAGCGAGCTGGATGATATTCTGGATGATCTACAAAACAGTCAGCCGGGCCTGTTCTCGGATTCCCGGCCTGTGTCTTTGCCCGCTGCCGTGGACAAGCAGTCAATCATCAATGACATCCTGCAGATGACTGGAGAGGGTGGAGCCAGCATGGGTCCCCAGCAACAGAGAGCACTACAGGCTGTGAGCCAACAGAGTGAGTAACACACACACACATTCTCCTACACTTTTCAGCCAATGGCTGGGATAAAGTACACGACTTATGAAATCTGAACAGATTTAAAAACACTTGGCATTATGTACTCGCCAAATTAGTAAACAGTTGCAAAGAAAAACTAAATGACTGATGGTGCGTTCACACGCCGTTGATCGCTCTACACCGTTCGGTGACGCAAATGTATTCGGTGATGTTGCTTTGTAGAGCAACACATGCCTGTAGACTGAACATGCGTGTGCACGACTTCGCTGTCTTCACAGACTTTACACACGGACGGTAAACCTGTATAAACAGAGTTTCAAAAACTCACTTTAAAGAAAAGTATGCATCTTCAGGACCCCAAAGCCCTGACTGGCTAAAATGCATACAAACGTTCTGCTTTCAAGCTGTTCTAAACGCAACAAACGTGCCTGGTTTCTAGGAGATGTATGGAAGATGAACAACGCGGGATATTAAACTGCCTCAAAAAATCAAACGTGTTTGACACCATCCAGCTAGATGGAGTCTGAAGCTAAAAAAAATTGTTTGTGATTTTCTGTGAAATCTGTTCCCAGAAATCTGCGGATAGTGTCATATCAGGTCATGAAATCCGGTCTTTCCAATAGAGATCTGTGTGAGGGCCAAAAAAGTTGCTCTTGTTCAAATTGATTATGCAATCGTCGGTCTATCCATCGAAAATCTACTTGGTGAAAACTACTTGTGTGAGCTGTGCTTTATCTCAACGCTACTGATAATGGACAATGTACCTTTTTTTCACATTAAATTTAGCTGATTTAACTACGCTTTTAAAAGACAACAAGCGAGCGATTGCGTAAATATTGCAAGCTCTTCCCAAGCGTGCTTGCTTGTGTACAAATAGTCATATAATTGCACGCAAACACTCCCTCTCATATAAGATTAGACCAATGTAACACATCGGTTTGAGCTTTGCCCTATGTTGTGTAATCAACTTCCTTTAGGATTACTGTACGTCACCTTTAACCAGCTCTGACATCATAATCCCATCTCGTAGGAAATGTGAATGTATGTTTGCGAGGAGTGCACCGAGCAGTTGTTTACAAGGTGAAAGCAGAAGGAAAATAGGTCCACCAACATCATCCCGGAAAAAATATTTGGAATTGCACAAGCCTGAAATTGAAGAGAACCCAGAGCGCAATATCCTGAAAGCGTTTAAGTGCGCCCAGAGGCTGACCGAAACTGTAAGCTGGTGGAACATGAGTTTCTCATGACACGTTTGTTTCTCACCTGCATCATTTCAGCTGTGTGGATATACTCTCTCACGCACTGTCATCTGAGACTTGCCAGAAATGGCAAAGACCGCACCGTTTGTGTGTGTTGAGTCATTTGCACTGACAGGTCCACTACTTATAGTACAAAAAGCGATCCTACGTTTCCTAGTGTGCTGTTAGGACCATGTTATGATGCTTTTTACGTTTTACATTCATTTATTTTCCAGTAGTGCTTTTTCCTACACTACCATTCAAAAGGTTAGGATCAAAAAAATATTTTTTTTTTTTAAGCAAGGACACATTGAATTTATCAAAAGTAACAGTAAGATTATAGTTATAAGATGATGATTGCAAAAGATTATATACAAAATGTACCCGTTTCAGATGAATGCTGTTCTTTTCCTGTATCATGGTTTGCACAGAAATTTTAATAAGCACATGTATTTTTAACATTGATAATAAGAAATATTATTAAAGCACCAGTCTGCCTGTTCTAAAGATTTTTGAATGATCGCCTGACTGACTGAAGAAAATGTAGCTTTGCATCACAGGAATAAGTTGCATAATAGAAAACGTTTATATTGTACTGTGTTATATTGAATTGTAATTATTTGACAATCTCATTGTTTTCTCTGTAAATTGATTATATAAATGCAGTGATCATCAGAGACAAAGTCTTCAACTCCAAGTTTTCTGTCATTTCAGTCTTAACCTCTTAAAAGTTTTAGGGAAAAAATGTTTAGAGCATTAAAAATTAATGTAAAAAAAAAAATAATAATAACAATGGTTTAATTCATAAGTTATTTGATTTAAAAGTTGTGATCTGCTTTATTCTTATTAAATCACCAATACATACAAGACTTTTTATAAAGATGATTTTTTTATTTTTTTTCTGCAGAATGTGTGTAGACTAGTAAATGTGTTTTCTTATTATTAATAAACAATTTTAATTAGGAAATTAATTTTGGCACCAGATGTAATGGACAAAGAAGTGTAATAATAAGAGTAATAATTTACAAGATTTTGATAATAATATATAATATTTAATAAAAATTTTATAATTTTTTTCCCTATTCATTTGTTTAGTCCTGCTGTCCTCATATGAGGACATTTATGTCCTGTTTCATAACAGAAAGTCATATTTTAATTTGAAACCCCACAATATTTTATGACACGCAATTTAAAAATTAGACAAATTGAAACGATATTTATAAAATATTATATTTCCATAGGAATGTCACTAAATTAAACAAGGAAAGGGAGTGCTCACGGTGAAACATCCAATCATTTGGGCGTCTCTGAAAAGCCCTGATTGTGCTCGGTGCAGGACAAACAGACTTAAAACTGTGGCATGTATAGTCTCAGAGAATTTATTTTTCCTCCATCATGTAATTAGTTATTTGCTGTTTGTGTTCTTAGATTTCGCTCCACGACCAGGTCAGCCCGGCAGAGCTCCTCCAGTGAGAAGCGTGTCTTTGGATATGAACATGCCTGCTAAAGGCGCTCAGGGTCAGTACCCTCTGATGAGGAACAGCAGCCCCTACTCGCTCATGCAGCAGCAAGGCATGATGGGAAACCACGGTGTCATGCCCAATCAGCCCAACATGGTCAATGCAGGTGAGTGCAGCTGGGGCCAGAAACGCAGTTCACTGCGGTGCTACTGATGCAATAACAGAAAAAAATAAAGGACAGAAGTGAAGTTTGTCTGTGCATGTGCTGCGGCGCGCAGGGCTTCCCCCACACTTAACACCTACAATGAGAGGAAAGTTCCGCAGCGCGCCGACCACGTACAAACCAAAGTTTCAGCATGATCGGTAATGCACAGTCAACCGTGACGCTGTTGGCCGAGAGGAAGACAAATGTGTAAAACGGCACAAAACTGTTGAGTCAGATCAGAAGCTAGCCCCTCTGTGCGGCTTTTGTTTGTGTGTAGTGGGTTGCATTCGCTTGCAACCGAATGTGCGCATAAGGTGAGACTGTGAGCGGCGTAACCTTAGGAAAGAATAGCAGGGCTGCTGGTGTGATCAGGTGAACGTGTTTTTCAGGTGGTCGGATTTTGAAATATCACATTGTCTGTTGACCCTTGGCTTGGGTGCTTTACAAAACATACGACTGACACGGTTTAATCCACACAAAATCTGTTGATATGTTGAATGAGTTTAAGAGATGTTTCCTCTATACGGCGACAACATTATACCTTATTTTTAGACTATTTGGCAACACTTTAATATAGGGACCTGTTAAAGTAGTTGCTAGTTAGCCCTAATCCCACCCAATACCTACACTTAACAACTAACAAAAGTAGTTTATAGTTTGTTGATTGCAAGAATTGGACTTT